>NC_066523.1:10583017-10768017 GCF_024679095.1 Eriocheir sinensis | reverse complement strand
GAGAGAGACACACACACACACACACTGACGTTTTTGTAAGGAAACTATCGATATATTTCTTGTAGAGTTTACGAATATTTTCAAGTCTTATCCAAGTGAAAGCAAAGCCAAACACTTTTTGTAGAATCAATTAATTTTAAATCTTTCCCTAAAAGATTAACGTAAATGATTTGAAAGCACGTCCTCGTCTAGTGACAGTGTCTCAACGCACAGCCTCCCTCTGTTTAAACAAAAAAAGCATCAGCATAAGGAAGCGAAACCCAAATCAGACGGAAAAAATGCAACCGTGTGTCTGGCACGCCTCCATCATGTGCCGCGGCGCGCGTCACGAGGCGAGGGTCCGAAATGTGTGAGTTTTGCATTGAAGTGTTTGTTGTCTCGTCGATGTGTCTAGGTGGACGGCTGCACCCCTGCCCGGTGTATGGGTGAGGGAAGGGAAGGAGTTGGGGGACCAAGGAGGGAAGAAGGGGTCGCAAGGAGCATGGGAAGGGCACAACCACCTTCACCGGGCCCATCCCTCACCAGTGTTTGTCCCCTCACCCCGCCGGTTACTGAGGACCCGAGGGCTGATGTGGGGAACAGGTCGACTGATTTATTCATTCAGCTGATAAGTACGTGTCTGAAAATTGTTTCAGTATTTATCTAATTCTTGTGCTTCCATCATTTATACATAAGTAGTTTTTCTTCATACAAACTTTTACACTTCATTCAGACTTTTCATTTGCTCTCATCCTCTTTTGTCAAACGTGAGACACCATTTCAAATATACTCTGTTTACCATGTTTTTATTTTTCGCAATATCATGATTCATTTTTAAAGGATGCAACTGAGGGCCCAAGTCTCATCTTCCTATGCCTGAGTACTTCCTGTTACCCACGTGTAGGGTTTTCCTTTCACCGGTGTCACCCTCAGCGACGTGGGACGTCGAACCCCTTGGAGAAAGCCTAGACGGGACGCATTAAAAGTTTCCTTCCCCCTCAGCAAAGTGTTAAATATTCTAAAACTTCGTCAAGTGGTGATTCGCGTTTCATGTTGCAGGTCCCTTCGTCTTCCCTTCCCTCGGTCCTCGTGTTCTCCCCTCCGCTGTCCCCTTCCACGCGTCGCCTTCACGTGTTATTCTCTCGGCGCGGATGTGGCTGGGGCGTGACCGGCTGGCTCTCTTCCTCTGTCTAGTACGTGGTGTGTAGCGGCCGCCTCCGACTCGCCGTTATCCATAAACCAGTCACCCGCCACCCATCATAACTCCTTCACCTCGCCTATCACAGCCAACCCATCTCCCAATCACCATCCGCCGTCTTTACCCCCTCCCACAACCCTCCACTCACTCACCCTACCTCACCAAAACCCTTTCCCTACTCCTAATCCCTCTCCTACACCCCCACAACCTTCCACCCAACCGTAACCCTACCCTTACAATCATTCAACCTTGCATTCACCCGTGATGTTCCTCCCACACCCACACAAGCTCTGTTCTCACCCACAACTTTGCCTCTATGCATCCACAACTTGCTACACACACATACTCGTGGCACTTTACCCCCAATACCTCCACCCACCAACTTATATGTACATCCCCACTAACCCCCACCCACCCACAACTCTTCCCCTACACCCCCTGCACCGCCCACGCCGCACCCAACACCCCCTTACTTGGCAGTCGCCGCTCCTCTGTTGAGCCTCATAAGGATTTAATGCCGGCGAGGCGTGTGGACCTGTAGGGAGGCAGCGCTACGGGTAGAGCTGGGCACTTCCTTGACCTTTGAACTGGTCAGGTGCGGCATAAGTCACCCCTCGAGGAAGGCGTAACCGCGACCCGAGCAAAGCGAGCGAGTTTGGTCTTTAGCTTCGGCGGTGTTGCGGTGCTTGTGGGGCTGAGAGTTTTTGGTCGGCGTGGGTCTGTGGCCGCGGGAGGGAGGATGCTGCTCAGGACACGTCATAAACTAGCAAAACTTGATCCTCAACTATGTGTGAAGCTGATATAATGAAGTGCGGTTTTTGGGGAGAGGGTTGCGATGGATATGTATGTGTGTGTGTGTGTGTGTGTGTGTGTGTGTGTGAGAGAGAGAGAGAGAGAGAGAGAGAGAGAGAGAGAGAATATTGTGTGGAGGGGTGGTTAGGAGTGGTGAGAGTCAAATAGCTGAAAGGGAAGAGTGAGGAGAAAGAGGAGGAGGAGGAGGAGGAGGAGGAGGAGGAGGCATAGTCGCCGGAGAAACCAATGTCGTGATGCTTAACCTGTAGGTGCTGGTGGCGGGGGTCGGTGGCCGTCACAAACACACACACACACACACACACACACACACACACACACACACACACACACACACACACACATGAAGCCAAAACCACACGCTCTCACGTTAACTGAATCTCCTGCATTAAATTTTGCAATGGTTTTGACACAGATACTCGCGCGGCAAAACCTTAATTCGGCGGGGCAGAGTACACGGCAGTTTGTCAGGCCTGCGAGGTGATGGAGGTGGCGGCGAGGCATGTGTCGAGGACGTGACGTAACCTGAAGGGGGAGGGAAAGCTGTTCACACTTCTTACCTCATTCACTTATGACTCATCACTCCTCCGCATCACCCCCAGACAAATGCAAGTGCGTGTGTAGCGAATCCACGGAGGAGATGAACGAGTTATAGTGAGTTCAGCATTCCTATTTACGGAAACAGAATTCCTTCACGTGCTTCAAGCTTCTTACCGCATTCATTCATGACTCATCACTGCCCTGCTTCACCTTCAAACAAATGCAAGCGTGTGAGGGAAAACCAAGGAGGTGTTTCACGGGCGCTTTTATTCCCATTCACAGTCCCTATTCCCATTCATAGTCCCTATTCCCATTCACAGTCCCTATTCCCATTCACAGTCCCTATTCCCATTCACAGTCCCTATTCACACAAGCAAACTTCCTATGCGTGTTCACACTTCTTCCCTCATTCCTTCATGACTCACTACTACTCTACATCACTCCCAGACAAATGCAAGTGCGTGTGTAGCAAATCCACGGAGGAGGTTCACGACCTTATGCTCTGTTTTTTTAGTCCCATTCAGAATTCCAATGTACAGAGACAGAATTCCTACACCAGTTCACTCTGCTTATATCACTCATTCATGACTCATCACTATTCTGCATCACTCCCAGATAATTTCAAGCGTGTGTAACAAATCCTTGGACGAGATTCACGAGCTACATTGATCCTTTTTACTCCCATTCAGAATTCTTATTTACGGAAACAAAATTCCTACACGTGTTCACGCTTCTGACCTCAGCATTGCCTCACCGCCATGCAGACAATGCAAGTACGTGTAGCACATTCACGTTGGAGATTCACGAGATGAGTTTGCCTTTTTTGCTCCCTTTCATAAATCCTACGCTTACAAGTATACAATTTTACCACTATAATTATACTTGGATGTCAGAATTGTATTGTGTTGTTTATCTGCGTAAGAGGCTCACCTATTTTAGTCCTTTTAGTCCCACTCATGGTTCTTATGCATGCAAGTTTATCGCCGTAATAGTATTTATTTGTTAACACTTTAAGGGATTTATAATTGGTCTAACGTTTATCTACTTGTACGTTCAAAGATGAGTTTCCCAAGCTGGCCCTTCAGAGGTCGTCGTCAGGCAAGGCAGCATGTGTTAAAGCAGCACTTTAACGTTTTCAAATCCGCAGCTTCGGTCTTTGGGTTTGCTCAAGGGTGAAGAGCGTTTATCAGTGGCGCCGTGCATGAAGTCGTATAAAATTCTGACACTATCTTTCTCGGGCTCGCCGGTTGTGCCTCGACGGGTTGGTTGGGCGAGGTAACGGAGGTGTTGGAAAGCCCCGTGATTCTTTCCCCGCAGCCTCGCTCTTCCTCCCTCTACCCATATCCTCGCCTGACAGGGTACAAGCGGCCGGGCATAATGAGCACACTATTTTCCGTGTCCTCTTTTATTGCAGCATCTTAACAAAAACGGAAAACTATTTATAAAGCATGAATTGTACCGCCCAAAGAAGTTTACTGGTGTTTTTCCCTTCCTGCTATCGTTAATTGAAAATGGTGTGACTGCGCTTGTATATTCTGCGTGTTATTTTCCTTATTTTGAACAGTTGCACTTTCAACTAAATGGGGAAACTATATTGGTATGTACGACTCTTAATCTTCCGGAGAACTTAACTGCTCTTTTTCCCTTTCCTAAGTCACTAACTAAGACTGATGTGTCGAAGGCGATAAAGTATTAAAGACAATCTCCCATAATTGTAGCAACTAAATCAGGAAACTATATTGGTATGTATGAATATTAATCTTCCGAGGAATCTGACTGCTCTTTTTCCCCTTCCGAAGTCACTAATTGAAACTGATGTGCAAAGCGACAAAGACTTAGTACAGTCTTCCATAAGTGTAGCATCTTAAACTAAATTAGAAAACTATATCGGTATAAATCTTTACCTTACGGAGAAAACCCAACTGTTAATATTCTTTCCCCTCCGCCACTAATTGAAACTGATGTGTGTTCGAGGCGGTAAAAAGCCAAGTACAGATAGCGATGCATCCTCACCCCGCTGTCAGATTTTCCTCACCGCTTCAAGGTTCCTTTCGTAGCTACATTGACGCATTTTCGTGCGAGGAAACGTGGCCCTCCTTTGATCAATAGAGCTTCTTTGTCTCCAGGTCCAAGTGGGTGAATATACAAAAAGCGACGCGAGGTATCAGGGGAGCCAAGGCCGGCGTGTCGACGAGTGTTCAGCGCAGCAAGAAAGACAGTAAATAATGACTTGCACGAGTTCTGAATGAAGGGGAATCCTGCAGCGCTTCCCCCTCGTCACTCTCGCCGCCTCCCCTTCCCTCGCTCCCCCCCTTCTCTCTCTCTCTCTCTCTCTCTCTCTCTCTCTCTCTCTCTCTCTCTCTCTCTCTCTCTCTCTCTCTCTCTCTCTCTCTCTCTCTCTCTCTCTCTCTCTCTCTCTCTCTCTCTCTCTCTCTCTCTCTCTCTCTCTCTCTCTCTCTCTCTCTCTCTCTCTCTCTCTCTCTCTCTCTCTCTCTCTCTTATCTATTTATCAGTATATATTAATCTATTTATATACCTTTCCATCTATCTCTATCTTATTTCTATTTCGCTCAATCTATCTATTTGTGTATATCTATTTATCTACCTATATCTCTCCATTTCTCTCCATTTCTCTCCATTTCTCTCTCTCTTTCTCTCTCTCTCTCTCTCTCTCTCTCTCTCTCTCTCTCTCTCTCTCTCTCTCTCTCTCTCTCTCTCTCTCTCTCTCTAACTCTCCCTGCCCTCCCACTTTCAACTTTCAACGCAAACATAAACATAAACTAATCCCGAGAGGCAACAAAACAACAAATAATAATAAGATGCGAAGCGAAGCGGGAACGTGATACTCCGCCATTCATAAGAAAGTTATCGGCGTTTCTATTAAGGGTTGCGTCCACGCCGAGATTATAATAAACAAAACAAACATGAAGAGGAGGGAAAAAGAGATGGATACGACGTCGCCTGGACCACCGAGAGGGAGACCATGGAGCAGGAAGGGAATGTTCATCTCACCCACAGATTAAATTTTCTTGTTGCGGGAAAAACGATGAATGAAGCAAACCAAAAATAAATATGATAAAGATAAAGTTCAAGTGGGTAGATTTTTACCGGTTTTATTCTATTATTTTGTCTTGTGGAATTCAAAGCCTTTCTCCTGAAGTTTACTTACCGTCGTCTCTTTTCAGGTACGTGTGACTCGTCTCGTCGCCCCGCCCCGCCTTACCTGTTCTGTGCCTTACCTGGTAACCTCCTGTGCCGCGCCAGGTGAGTGTTTGTCAGGCCTCGTGTTTCTTGTTACCCGGAAACCTGGCGATAGCGAAGGTGTTAGTTTCAAAGCTTACTCACACTCGTTGTTTTTTTCTATTAACCCTAGAAGACTCACCACTAAAGTGTTTACGATACTTGGCCATTGCGTAAGTATTCTAGGGTTTAGATAAGAGTTTTGTAGTGTTGGTCTGTGTCGTTAAGATTTACTGTTTCTGTTAAGCGTATTTTTGGAGACGCCTCCTCTCCTTGGCTGTACTTTGTGTCCAAATTTGATGATGGTCGAAAGGTTTGTCTGAAAAAAATATAATCAATATTATTTTGTGAATAAATTTTACCCATATTGATTTTTTATAGATTTTTGCTAAAATTGTAGTTTGCCTAAGATTTTATCTGAGCATTATCAGGACATATTATTGTTGGTGAGTGAAGGTGAGCCACGTGAAGCTGTGTGCTTGGAAGGGCCATATCTCGCAACAGGTCCCGCTGCAGCCATGGTCTAGTTATAGCATGTGGGCTACCTTCCTGCATGCCTCCGCTTCTTGCTTTGTTTTTAGTCGGGCTGAGGAAAACAGTCAGCAAAACTAAGCCTTTGTTTTATATGCTTTTTGGTAGTTTTCTAACCACATCTAAAAAGACGTTAATTTTCTGATGCTGTGAGTTAGCAGACTATGTTGGAGGGTGACGACATTCTTGTATGGGGGAACAGTTCAGGGAGCGGCGATGGCTGGGTGTCTCCACGCCAGTGTGGCTGTGAAGGGGTGGTGGGGGGGAATGGAGGCCCGGCAGGTGGGACGGTGAGGATGCGGGTGTGTGGCGTAGAGGCACTGTCGGCCGGGGAGGAAAGTAAACACCGCGTTTAGTGAAAATATATATATATATATATATATATATATATATATATATATATATATATATATATATATATATATATATATATATAGAGAGAGAGAGAGAGAGAGAGAGAGAGAGAGAGAGAGAGAGAGATTGTCTGTCGCATGACAATAAAGTTCAAGATTTCTACTTTAATACGCTCCTCTGCGATTTACTTCGATCACATTCCTATATTTCCAATAACCAAGGAATAGTGTATGAAGCAAAATTTTCGTGCTTCAGAAAACTATGGACTATATATAAAGGTCTGCGTGTGTGTGTGTGTGTGTGTGTGTGTGTGTGTGTGTGTTCCCTCAGGGTGGGTGGCGGGAGACAGAGCCGCCCACCCTCAGACTCGCCCACGCCCACCCTGGTTATTTATTTTCGCAGCGTCGGGGCGGGCGGCGGGCGGCGTGGAGTGGGGTGGGGGAGTGGGGACTGTTCGGCGACGGATCATATATCGATTTCTCCGGCGACCGTCACTCACCGCCGTAAAATCCTCGGCGTCTCTTGTGAGTTTCTCCGCGAACCTTGAACTTTGTTTCTGCTGCACTTGCTGGATTAAACGTCGAAAGGGTGCGGGAGGGAAAAAATGCAAGGAAAAAAAGAAGTGATTCAGTTCTGTATTTTTTCTCACCTTTCACGAAATACCTGTGGATTTTTATTTCTCCCGTTTGTGCTACATTTTATATTATTTTGCGATTTAAGTGAAAGCAAAGTGCCTTATTCTTTTATATGCCAAGGGGAAAACCTGCGTATCTTCAAGCCATGACTCAAAGGGTGAGTGTTGGAGGGCATGCGTTGTCCCTCCTTTGGTATAAGCACGGAGGGAGACCAAGCAAACACGAGGCGGCGGCTGAGCTCAGTAAATCTCTCTCAAATTTGTGCTTGACGCAGCCTGGCCTATACCCGCGCCCTGCCCCTGCGAGAGATACCTCACAACACTGATAAGGCTCTCGCGGTACCATTGTGCGGGACGTGGGCTGAGGGGCGACCAACATGCAAATAATCTAAATAATCCGTTGAGCAGAGAATTCCTTTGCATAAAACAACGGAGTGGCCTTTCTGCGTGAAGACAGTCAAGGTTCATTAAGGTAAAAAAAGATGTCCCAGGAAAAGAAAAGCAGCAGCGGATAATAATGTGTGCAACAATGCCGCTCACTCAGCCGCTCTCCACGTTCACCTTCGATTACCGAACGTTAGGAACCCCGCGCTGAGGGCCGCCGTTCGGATCATATAAATCCATCCGTACAAGGCTTGATGGGAGGCGGGGCGGCGCATCATGGAAACGGTCAATCCTCCGCGTGAAGATGGAAGGAGAGGAACCAGTCAGTGACGCAGTCGGCAAAACTTCATTGAAACGTGTAAGATAATTTTTTGCACTACTCGCTCCTAATGCCCTCCAATAATACCTGTTTTCTCGTCTTTACTTTTGTTTCTTAGAGGTTCTTCGTCGTGCGCTTCGTGGCTCGTTCGTTGCCCAGAAGCTCAGGACAGTAGGGTGGCTCACTTACAGAAACCCGGGCATCGTCGCTGCTTCTCAGACGGAACGAAAATGCATCCCGCTGATAATATCTCGCATAGCCCGGCATTACGTGAGATAGGACGCGGCGGGTCACGCGGGGCACGGCGGGGCGGGCGTGCGAGGCGAGGAAAGAAAGGAGAGATGCAGTGAGCACCGGTGATTCCCGGATAATGGCGGGGCGGCGTCTGCCAGCCACTCTCTTATGGTGCCCTTGATTCATTTTGTTTACATCTCGACAACGGGAGTGGTTGTTAGGGTGAGGGTTGTGCAAGATATTTAATTAGGTGGGTGTGTGAAGGAATTGTGTTGGGAGGTAACGTTCTCTGAGTGTGTGTGTGTGTGTGTGTGTGTGTGTGTGTGTGTGTGTGTGTGTGTGTGTGTGTGTGTGTGGTTGTGGTTGTGTGTGTGTGTGTGTGTGTGTGTGTGTTTGTGGTTGTGTGTGTGTGTGTGTGTGTGTGTGTGTGTGTGTGTGTGTGTGTGTGTGTGTGTGTGTGTGTGTGTGTTGCCTAGCAGGGTCACCGATGTGGTGCTGTGAAGACAGACTTGAATGTGTTTCTGAATCCTTGCCAAAAACCTATCGTACTGGCTCTGTCTTGGCCGCCTCACTTCAGGTGGATGTGATTCGCAGACCTTTTTTTTATACTTCTCTGATCGGCAGACCCTCACTTTCCTATCCACTTTTTAATATGGTCAGAAAGAATAGGAGGAATAATAGCCTGCACGTTTTTTGCTCGTAATGCAAGGTGTTTACATCACTCTCCTAATCGATAGGGACACTAAAGTTCTCGTTCCGATACTTTATTCTCATATTATTACACAAAGAAGACGCGATGTTTTCCTCCTACCTCTTCATTTATATTCTAATTCCGCACTTATCTTACCACTTCGCCTTGCCACTTGGCCCTCTGTACCATAACTTGAACACTACTGGCCCGGTCGTGACTCTCCCAGCACACACCGCCCTCCCGCCCCTGTGTGAGTCTCCGCCCGCCTCACGCTCCGCCCCCCTTTCCCCTTACCCTCCTGCCCGGCTGCTCCTCTAGTATCTGCTTCCCTACCAGTATGCAGATGACCAGAGGCCGAACTCAT
This sequence comes from Eriocheir sinensis, assembly GCF_024679095.1. Classification (NCBI taxonomy): domain Eukaryota; kingdom Metazoa; phylum Arthropoda; class Malacostraca; order Decapoda; family Varunidae; genus Eriocheir; species Eriocheir sinensis. Next base: position 10,758,739 of record NC_066523.1, on the reverse strand, counting down.
ACATAGTGATCAGGCCAGGTCAGCTCGGGGTCACCTCCGCCCGGTCTCACGGCACAGAAGGGTCAGGTGAAAGGGGTAGCGGCAGGAGATAAGGCAGAGGGGAAGGAATAGGGGAGGGAGGGGGGTGCACCGTCTACACCGCTTGGCGAGGGTCAGGGCGCCACGAGGACTGAACTTTGCGGAGGCTTAAGGTGTCGGGGAACGGGAGACCTTCGGGGAGAGAGGCACAGATGTGTATCCTTGTTTAGGGCAGAATAAAGGGGAGGAGAGCACCCAGCTTACCTTGGACCCGCACCTAAAGGGAACTTTTATGACGCTTTTCGTGGATTTCGTATTCAGACAAGAATAATAGTCCTGAAACATTAAGAGAAAAGTTAAAATAATCTCTCGGATCTTTAAACACAAAATAATTACCATCCAAAAGAGATAATAATCTCATGGGAAAATCTCTCGGACCATCTTTTTCTTTGTACTTTCCTACGATTGTTGTTAATCTGATCACAACGCAACTGAAAGTGTTCCTGCTCACCCTGGCTTACGGTTCCTCCGCCATCCGCCTTCCCTCTCCCCCGCAGCACCTCTCACCCCTTCCCTAGACGCCCTTCCTCAACTGGGTCTCGCAACTCACCTTTCTCTCCCATAATCTTCTTTCGTCTCCCTGCTCCTTCCCCTCACCCCTTCGGGACCCCACAAGCTGCAGCCAAGACGCCTCAGCACGTTGTCTAACACAGCCACACGAGCCGTCAGACAGCCATTTCCGAGTCATTCTATGGAGCCGCCGGCCAGCGTATCAGCGTGATGGTGTTTTATGCTAATGTCTAATGTCCAACGTCACATATTTTTGGCAAATTTTGTGCCGTGGAATATTCCCACTTAAAGGCAACACGCGGCTAACACACACACACACACACACACACACACACACACACACACACACCATAGACAGTGTATGTTGTGTGAAGGGACTTTTAGGCTTCGGTTGAAAGGCCTCCTCAGAGAGTGTGTCGGTGAGGAGGCTTACCTGTGTGTGCGGGGCCAGGTGAGAGAAGGGCAGCCAACAGGTAGGTTTCCCGTCATCTTGTCATCTTGGAAAGGAAATTAAGAAGTCTCGGAGGCCGTAATGTGTGTGAAGCAACCTAAAGATAAGGAACCTCGCACCTCTGTCTCTCGGAGTGGTTTGGAGGTGTGACACGATGGAATATAAGCCTATTGTTAAGTGTACTGCAACTTTTTTCTTAGTCCTTATTTATTATGGGGGAAATAGGACGAATTAAATAACTTGTTTTTCTGATGTGATTGTGAATCCGCAGGTCATTTTTTTTTTTTTTGGTCTGTCTAGCTGTCTTTTATATTCGCGCTGGCACGCTAACTAGTGTGTGTGTGTGTGTGTGTGTGTATGTGTGTGTGTGTGTGTGTGTGTGTGTTTGTGTGTGTGTGTGTGTGTGCTACAAATGTATTCCAGGGCTTTCTTAACATCATCGGCTATAAATAATAAGTCACTAAGGGCCATTCGACAGCCTGCTCATTGTTGTGTGGAGGGACAACATTCCATGTCAGTTCCAGAGAAATTCTGCATAATTCAATTTTAAACAATCAAAGATGTGTAAGACATCCTTAAAGTGTGATTGATTATCAAGAAGTTGTTCATGCAAGTGGGACCCATTATTCATTCATCCCATTGGTATCTTCGGTATATGTTTAGAGAAACGTTAATCAGGACCTTCAGCTAAACTGCAACTAATGATCGATGTATTAACAACACTTAAATGTAAGCCCATTTGTTTTGACAAAAAGACAATAGCATGAATTTTCATTAGGTATCGATAAATCAAACACGTGACCATAAATATACCGAGAGTTATTGTTGGGCTGGTTTTTCGCCGAACATCAGGCGGGAGGTGGCCGGGAAGACAGACTAGCAGTACCTGTGGCCGCGGGAGACACATTAAGCTGGGACGGGAAGAGGCCACGGTAATCACGCGTATTTATTGCTGCAAGTGTTTAATAGAATGTCACGTGTTGTGTAATGTCTGGTAAGGAGTCTGACGGAACGACCGCAGCCAATGGGCGGCGGGACGAACATTCATCATGGGAACTGCTATCTCCGAGATTTATAATGACATAAATAATGCGCAGTGGTGCCACGTGTCTGGCCGCTCGGCCGACACCACGGGGCACAAGGACCCCCATACCCCGCCCCAGGCTGACTGGGGCCACGCTGACCACGGGAAGACCAGCAGGTAGGGAGAAGGGAAAGGCCCACGCACTACACGCTCGTTTCGAGGGTTCAACATGACATCTGGGAACATTGTCTTGTCCAGGCTGGCCACTAGCAGTGTCTGTTGATGTAGTTTAATGTGTATATATATATATGTGTGTGTGTATATATATATATATATATATATATATATATATATATATATATATATATATATATATATATATATATATATACACACACAGACACACACACACACATACATTGTAAGTTTATCCTGCCTTAACAAGTCTAGGCAGTGTTCGACAGCCGAGGTTTAATATCTATATATACAAAGGTTAAGAAACCTCACGACGTGCAGGACGCTGATAGTAGAGACAGATTAGGCAAGTCTACCTGAGAGCCTCGATGACCCGCGGGCCATGGCGCCTTTCCCTCCTTGGCATGTCCCCGGCCCGGCGACCCCCGAGGGAACAATGCAGCGCCAAGGTTGCGCGATGACCTGTTGGCCCGCCGCGCCGTGATGAAGGCTGCATCATCGCGGCCAGGACAGTTTTGTCAGCGCGCTATGCCATTAGGATAAGATCGGTGAGAGGGGGAGTGTGGGTGCCGTGCAAGGCGAGGCCCGGCAGAGCCATAGTCGTGCCACCTCCCACCTGAGCCATTATTACCTGCTGGGCCGACACTGGCGGCCTCTGGCCCCTCGTCGCCACTCCCCCGACCACCACCTGGACCACTCGTGATGCCGTACATTCAAAGAGCCTCATCCCTCCATCTCCTGACGCGCCTCCCTCACCCGCAGACCTTATCACTGTTGCTCTTGACTGCACGATCGTGTGTATCTACTTGATTCCTCTAACTATTTAATGTTTAAGTCAACCGTTCGGCCTCGCAGCCTCAAGTATGTGGTACTCTTTTGCTGCGTAATCTGCTTGATCATCGGACACGATTTAAGAATGTGACCACAAAGATAAAAGGGAGTTAGTTCAATTGCTTTATACACAAGAATCTACTTTTCGAGTCTCACTTAACGTAGTCTTCGAAGTAACGAGTTTAATGGTTCAATCAGCTGAGCAGACTATTTATACGGCTGCCAACACCCTCAGCGATCATTGGCTGATAATGCAAAATCAACAACCTGTCAGTCTCCATCTTGCTCCCGCGATTTTCTTCCTATCTTCTTGTCTTGTTTGTCTTCCACTTTATCACGTCACAAGAAAACCTGTTCCTCATGCATCTGTTATCTCGCCGCCACGTCACTCCATCGCCATGGCATCTCAAGACCACCACCACCACCACCACCACTACCACCACCACCACCACTACCACCACCATCATCACCATCATCTCCACCGACACCGCCATAAGGACAACCACCACCATCGCCACGACAAGCATCACCATCACCACCGTCACCATCATAATGAAAACCACCACCCTCATCACGACTAGAATCACCATCACCCCCAACGACAACCACCACCACGACCACTGTCACCACCCCAAGCATCACCATCACCTCCACCGTCACCATTATAACGACAACCATCACCACGACCACCATCACCATTACCTCGTCCTCCTCTTCTTCCTCCTCCTCCGTATTCAGCTTGCTCTACCTGGAGAAATAGTGACTAGGCCCTCCTGAACCTGCTGGGGGAGGGAAGGGGCGTTACACACACACACACACACACACACACACACACACACACACACGCACACACGCGCACACACACGCACCTGAGCACACATTGGAAGAAAAAATAATAACACGGAAATCATGCACACACACACACACACACACACACACACACACACACACACACACACCATAACACAACACAATACAAAACACAAAAAAATGCACTAGAAAACACGAGAGAGAGAGAGAGAGAGAGAGAGAGAGAGAGAGAGAGAAGAGAAGAGAAGAGAAGAGAAAGATCTCCAGCAAACATCCCTTCATTTGTATTCCCTCGCAGTGCAGCCAATTTACATATCACCCGCCAGAGCAGTACCGGTTCCCTCAGATTGAATGGACAGCGAATGGTCATTAGTGAATAAACAATATTGCTCGTTAGGCCGGACTGCTTTAGAGCTCTTGAAGCCTCGAAGCCCCGTGTGTCGTGACCCGAGATGCTTCACTGACCCTCACCGCGAAGCAAGAGAGAGAGGGAGAGAGGGAGCGGGACGGATGGAGAGACGGAGAGGAGTAAAAAAGAAATAAGAAAGCAGAATAGCCAGAGAGCAAAGGGTGTTAGCCGGGTACTCCCTTGCGCTGCCTTGCCTTGGAGGAGGAGGAGAAGAGGAGGAGGAGGAGGAGGAGAGGATGTACTTTGCATGCTCGCCTGTCAAACTCTCCTCCTCTCTTTATATTGTACGTACGTGTCTCACTGCGATATTTTTAACCTTCATCCATTTTTGTTTTCTATTATATACTTTTTTTCAACTGTTTTCTGGAGTGTTTCTTCATGTGTTTCTTCCTGTGTTTCATGTGTTTCTTCATGTGTTTCTTCCTGTGTTTCATGTGTTTCTTCATGTGTTTCTTCCTGTGTTTCATGTGTTTCTTCATGTGTTTCCTCCTGTGTTTCATGTGTTTCTTCATGTGTTTCTTCCTGTGTTTCATGTGTTTCTTCATGTGTTTCTTCCTGTGTTTCATGTGTTTCTTCATATGTTTCTTCCTGTGTTTCATGTGTTTCTTCATGTGTTTCTTCCTGTGTTTCATGTGTTTCTTCATATGTTTCTTCCTGTGTTTCATGTGTTTCTTCTGTATTCTTTTTTCATTTGAGTGTTACTTTTCTCTTTGTTTTTATTTCACTGGTCATTCTTTCACTCTCCTTATCGTGCATCTTTCATTTTATTTATCATACAATTTCCTTGGAAGAGAATGCGTCGTAATTTGCTTATCTCTTCGCAGCTTCGTGATCGTCTTGTTTTCTGCGCAACTTATTTTCTCGTTTCCTGTCATTATATTTTCTTTTTCGATCGGACATTTGAACGCAGTCTGATTTGAATAATAAATCTGATTATCATAAGTCATCGTGCGCTGCTTCCTACCCACTTTCTTTTTTCCTTTTGATTTTTTTCCTTAAGGCAGAGAGTGGTCGGAATTCCCATAATATTCAGGTTTTTATTTTTATCATTGTTTTGCTGTAAGAGAGATCACAAATGCTCACTTTTAGACTACTCACACTCACCTCACCCTCACTTCATGTTCCCGTCACCCTACCTCAGCTCCTCCTCCTCCTCCTAAGCACACTCATTCTCACACCATTCTGCTTGGTCCTTCTCACTTTCACCTCATCACTCTTGTACAATCTCTCTCCTTCATCTCCTTCCCACTTACACTCTACGTTCATTTTTCCTTATCGTTTAATTCTTTTTTTTTTTCTTCACCCATCCCCTCCTCCTCCTCTTCTTCATCTTCGTTATCGCGGCTTCATTTTCCAGTTTGCCGTCATCATCTTCACGTTCGCTTCTCATTTTCCTCACGATCCCCGGCCGTATTTCTTGCCTCACTCCTCTTCACGCTTGAGGGTGCTTCACGTTCTTTTCATTATATTATTTTGTCACGGATCCTGCTGCTTCTTCGCCCTTTCTTCCGCACTGCCCACTTCTTACTTCCTCCTCTTTTCTTTTTCCAGTTACTTTTTTCCTTAGTCTTCCGCTTTGGTATGTCTTTTTTAATATGTCTTCCAAATTTGCATCATTTTATATTGTCTTTTTCGCCCTCTCTTACGCGCTTCCTATTTCCATCCTCCTGTTTTTTATATTCCAGTCACTTTTTCTTTTACTGCTGCTTCGCCCTTTCTTACCCACTGCCCACTTTATTTCTCCTCTTTTTTTTCTTCCCAGTGACTTTCCTTTTCTCTGGTTGCTTCTTCACCTTTTCCTACACACTTTTCACTTCCTTCCTCCTCTTTTTTTCTTTCCAGTTACTTTCTTTTCCTTGCTGCTTCTTCATCTTTTCTTGCGCACTTTTAATTTCCTTCCTCCTCTTTTTCACTTTCCAGTTACTTTTCTCTTTTATCGCCTGTTTTGTCATCTCTTTTTTTCCTGTCTTCCTCAAACATACAGATAATAGTAGGAATAGACAAATCATCGCATCTTTTTCCCTTTTATTCTTCCTCTTACTTCCTTCTTTTGCTGCCATTTTCTCAATCTCTTTTTACTCTTTCAAACTTAAATAGAAAAACAGTAAAAGACAAACAGCAGAAAGACAGACAGACGGAAGAAAAGGACGTGGAGGCAGAGACAAAAATAGATGCAAAAGCAGAACAAAACAAGGAGACACAGAGAGAGGAAAAAATAGCCAAAAATATATGAAGTCGACTTTTTAACCCACACGGGATCTGATCGTATATACAATTTTTTGGCAGTCACCTCACATAGTTTCACCTGCATGCCTTGTCGCTTAGCTGGGCAGGGCATGTACACACCGTGGGCTGACCCGCGTCCCACCACCACCACCACCAGGAATACCATCATCACCACCACCACCACCACAATAACCACTATCACACCACCACGACCATCACCACCATCATTACCCCCATTGCCACTACTATCACCATCCCCATCATCATTATCATCACCATCATCACCACCACCACTGTCATTAACATCCCCGCCAACATCGTAATAACCACTCTCACTACCACCACCACTAGCACCATCATGACCACTACTGCCACCACCATCACCATCACCACCATCACCACCACTATCACAATCACCATCACCATCGGAGGAGAAAGTCGCCGTTGGAGGGGAGGAGGGATCTGACTGAGGGAGTTAGGGAAGGGGTGAGGGAGGGGGTGAAGGATTTGAGGTGCATCATTAACATTCGCTAAACATTCGTCACCCCGCACGTCACTCACCTGCCCGCCCTTATGCACCGGCCCCGAGCACCTTAAATATTCTGTCCGTCTGTGTGTATGCCTGTCTGTCTGTCTGTCCCGCCCGCTGACCCGTACATTGATACTTTCTCCGGCCCGGTATCACTTCTGCTTTATATTTAGACGCCTGACACTTTCTCGATACTTTCTCGGGTTTCTGCTTTACATATATACTTTCTTTACACCTTCAACATACTTTTCAGGGTATTTTTATATATATGTTGACTTTCCTAACACTTTCTCGGGTTTCTGCTTTACATATAGACTTTCTTTACACCTTCTACATACTTTTCAGCGTATTTTTATATATATGTTGACTTTCCTGACTTTTTTCGGGTTTCTGTTTTATAGTAACCCTTTCCTTACACCTGCTTCATACTCTCTCAGGTCCATTTTTTTTATTTACGACTAGACTTTCCTGACACTTTCTCGGGTTTCGTGCATGCTGTCTATGAAGATTAACGTCGTGTTGTCTCTGTCTCCGCTCCGTACAAAGGGATAGGTCACACGGGCTATCCTAGGGGAGACGACATGCTGTTCCTTGATGTATTATGCTGTCAGGAGGTGGTGACGCCTCTTGCATGCGCTGAGACAGGTGGTGAGGCCTTGCCAGCTGGTGACACGGGGGGGGGGGGGGGCAAGAGGTGGTCGGGGTCCCTCACAGCAGGTATACGTCGACGGGCATCTCCATACGACGCTCATTCGTTCCTCATGTAAACAAAACGACGTCCACTTATTCCAACGTCATGGCGGACACTGCAGGTTTAAGAGAGGCGCGTTGTTAGAGGACTGAGGCCCCAATGGCTTAAGTAGGCATTATGTACGTATGAGGAGAGGTGTATAGTTAAAGGAGTGAAGGGAATGAGAGAGGTAGTGAGTGTGCTAACTAATAAGAAGATAAATGTGGAATGCTGTACAAAAAAGGAAACTATTTTACTTGATTTTTTCTTTTGTGTGTGTACGTCATTTTTAACGGTATAGTATTAATTAAAGAAGTCTCGGAACAGCTTATCATTACCGCAAAACATCCCCGTACTTCATTGAAGAAAGTCGATCAACCTCCCTTATACTGTTGCACAAGGACATATATATTAACACATCTCACCCCAGCAGGCCACTGTAAACGCCTCAAGACCCAATCCACAGCATCGCAGCACGCTAAATAACAGCAAAATGCGGCACCCTTGCACACCACATGACAAAGCCTAACCATTAATTAATACTATACCTATTCCGGAAAGGGTTCAGGTGTACGAGGGCGGGGATGGCGATAAATTGAGGGATATAATCATTACCAGGCAAGTAGTTCTCGATGAGATAGATAAGCTTAAGAAGAATAAGTCGCCAGGTCCTGACGGGATATTTCCGAGGGTATTAAAGGAATTAGGTGATGTACTCAGTGACCCACTAACCGACATCTTTAAGATGCCGGTAAATACTGGTTATGTGCCCAGCCTATGGAAAGTAGCTCATGTGACGCCGATTTTAAAAAAAGGGGGCCAGGTCAGCAGCTTCAAACTATCGCCCAATTAGCTTAACATCGGTTATAGGCAAGATGCTGGAGTCCATAATAGCCAGGAACATTCGGGAGAATCTAGAGAAACATAGCTTAATTCACGACTCGCAGCATGGGTTCACTAAAGGTAGGTCATGCCTCACCAATCTCCTTGTCCTTCTACAATAAAGTATTTCAGGCGGTAGACAGAGATGAAAATTATGATGTAATCTATCTTGATTTTAGTAAAGCGTTTGACAAAGTTCCTCACCAACGACTGTTGCTTAAATTACAGGCTCACGGAGTAGAAGGTAAAGTTTTGAACTGGGTCAAGGCGTGGCTTAGCAATAGGAAGCAAAGAGTGCAAATCAATGGTAAAAGATCTGACTGGGGATGTGTTACGAGTGGGGTCCCACAAGGTTCGGTATTAGGTCCACTTTTGTTTATTATTTATATCAGTGACTTAGATACAGGAATTAGTAGTGATGTCAGTAAGTTTGCAGATGATACCAAGATCGGTAGAGTAATTGAGTCGGATCAGGACGCTAGTATTCTCCAGGATGAACTAAACAGATTGTATGACTGGGCGGATAAATGGCAGATGGAGTTCAATGTAGGGAAGTGCAGTATTCTGAGTGTAGGTAGGAACAACCCCTCTCATAACTATTGCTTAAATGACACTCTCATAAGCAGGTCTGGGTGCGAGAGAGATTTAGGGGTCTTAGTGAGCTCTGATCTCCGTCCAAGGGCACAATGCATTCAAGCTAGAAATCGAGCAAATAGGATACTGGGATTTATTTCAAGGAGCGTAAGCAACAGAAGCGCCGAAGTCTTCCTCAAACTATATTTAGCATTAGTTAGACCTCATCTTGACTATGCGGTTCAGTTCTGGTCACCTTACTATAGAATGGATATCAAGATGTTAAAATCAGTGCAGAGGAGGATGACTAAGATGATTCAGGGGTTGAGAAACTTGCCATACGAGGAAAGACTCAAACAGTTAAACTTGCATTCTCTAGAAAGGCGAAGGGTGCGTGGAGACATGATAGAGGTTTATAAATGGATGAATGGCTTTAATTAGGGGGATATTCATAAGGTTTTGTTGGTAAGAGAACCGGGCAGGACACGAAGTAGTGGGTTTAAACTGGATAAATTCAGATTCAACAGGGACATAGGGAAAAATTGGTTTACTAACAGGGTTGTGGATGAGTGGAATAGGCTTAGCAGTCATGTGGTGAGTGCCAATACAATTGTCACATTCAAAAATAGATTAGATAAATTCATGGACAGCGATATTAGGTGGGGCTAGATACACGGGAGCTTAGGTTCAAAGGAGCTGCCTTGTACAGGCCTACCGGCCTCTTGCAGACTCCTACGTTCTTGTGTTCTTATGTTCACTAATACCACACCACCACACCACACTGCATCTTACTACATCATGCACATAACACCGCACATATCCATACGACAAAAAACATCACCACATCACACTGCCATCAAGCCACTTCATGCACATCACACCACACATTTCAACGCGGCACAACGCATCACCACTCCTACCACATCCTCACAGTGAAGAAACCCATGAAACGACACACTACATACCCCACACCACATCACGCCACATCACCGTAACCATCGTCATCAACACACCACAATGCACCACAGCCATGGACTATTCTCTATACTATTTCCCTGGTGACTCAAGTTTACCGCAATTACTCTTATTTTCACTGTTAGTTTTTACGCTTACCAATATCGCACGCAGCGGTTTCTCCTTCCTGGCGTAAATGTCACTCAGAAACACTACGTACTGTTAATTGGTAAAAACGGTCTGCATTATTAGCCAGATTACACTAAATATCACCCAACGGACCGATGTCACGGCCCTCGCATATCGCACACACACGTCCTCGTTTTTATACCGAAGCTGCTGTTGTTCGCGGGGAGAAAAAGAGGAGGAGGAGGAGGAGGAGGAGGAAGGTTAATATTCGTGTCACGTCTCGATTTCACAAGACTTTTGATTATTACGATTAGCATAATGTCAAAGTGTTGTTCAGTGGCAAACCAAGGAAGAAGAGGAAGAAGAGAAGAGGGAAAGGAGAAGAATAAGAAGAAGAAAAAGACGAAGAAGAAAAAACCGAAGGAAACGAAGAAGAAGCAGATTAATATTCGCATCACGAGTCTCGATTTCGTAAGAGCCGCGCTAATGCCGTGTAGCGTTAAGCCGTGGCGGCAGTTCCACTTGCAGATTTTTGCGTATCATTCCGCGGGTCACGCCTGGTCTTCGTGGACGGCCGGCCCCCTCCCCTGCATGGGCCGACCCCTCACCAACCCCTGCGCATGACCAGTCCGGAACGCCTGACCACGGCTCGCCAAAACCTGCTCTCTTGAGAATATCAGCCAAGCACCTTCTTCGTGAGTCCTCGCCAGGCTGACCTTCGGCCTCCGTGACCTGCACAAGTGGATAAGAAGTCAGAGGTCACTTGATTCGGCCATCGAGGGTCCTGGCGCCGATAAGCAAGATAAGGAGTGCGAGGGACGATGAGACTATCCATGGAGCAAATTACACTTTATTAATCGCCTCAGCCTTGATCCCTGCCTTGCCACCAGCCTTACCTTGAGGCCGCGCTGGGAAGGTGCGAGGGGGCGGAGGGATGGCCGAGGCAAGGGTGATGGTGGCGTAATGGAGGAGGTAAGGGAAATGGTAGGAGGTTAGGGGGAGGGAAGGGAATGGGTAGGAGGCTAGGGGGAGGGAAGGGAAAGGGTGGATAGATGGAGGATGTAATGGACAGGAGTGGAGGTCAAGAGGAGAGGAGGGAGGGAGTGGATAGATGGAAGAGGTAATGGACGTGAGAGGAAGTCTGGGCGAGGGGAGGTAAGGAGTGGATAGATGGAGGCTATAATGGACGTGAGAGGAGGTTAGGGGAAGGGAAGGAAGAGGGTGGAGAGATGGAGGAGGTAAAGGAGGGGGTGGAGGAACTATTGGAAGGGGTAACGAAGGGAGGAAGAAAAGGAAGAGGATGAAAGGATAGAAAGGGTAAGGAAAAGGTGAGTGATTAAAAGAGAAAGGATAAGGAAGAAAGTGAAAAAATGGAGAATGAAAGGTAGAGTGTAGGATGGCAAAGGAGATGGGAAGAGGAGAAATAAGGGGATGGAAGAAGGATAATATAATATGGAAGGTGTGAAATAAGTGATAAATAAATCAAGTCAACGCTGTAACAAGTTGCTCAAATGGTTAAAAGGATCAAGATGAAACAAAAAAATAACTGAAACCGGTAACTATTTATAAGGACTGGGGAGCGTTGTGGTTATGGACGAAAGGAAGGGAATACTTAGAGGATACCAAGTGTTAAACAGGGCTATTAAAAGGAAGAGATAATCCGTAAATAGGCGTGAAAAATTAAACGGAGGGGATAAAGCGATAATTGTTGACAAAATAACACCACGTAAAAGGCGAGGAAAATGGATCGTGGAAAATTTCTCGGTGGTTTGGGGAGGAGTTTAGTAATTAAGCGATGAAGAAATAAATGTAATAAGTGTTAAAGAAGCGTTTCGTGGCAAGAATGTGAAAAAAGTGAAAGCGGGATTAGGTAAAAAAAATGTATGTATGATTTGTGTGGGAATGCTTTTAATTGTGTGTGTGTGTGTGTGTGTGTGTGTGTGTGTGTGTGTGTGTGTGTGTGTGTGTGTGTGTGTGTGTTTGTTCATCTTTTGGTTCACTCTTCTCGTCTCTTAAAAACACGCAGAACTCTTAGCTCAAATTAAAATGTTAGTATTGGGTAAGACACTTTGAAGGTAACATTTACTGATACATGATGACTTAATTTACAGGTGAGGGGTCTGTATAAGTTGAAGAAGAAGAAGAAAAGTAAAATGAAGAAGTATTAAGTTATGCAGATAATTATAGGATAGGAAAACATGCTGATTGAGGGACCGTTTATAAAGATCTAATGAGATACGACGATCAGCGACAGAGGTGGGTCGGTATGAATGTGTTCAGCTTTCTTTGCCCTCCTAACTGCAAATGTACTTACAAAGACCGATGGGAAGGTTGTATGGAGCGGGTTGGGAGGAGGCAGAATCGTCAAGGAGGATTAATATATGGAGAACGTGAAGTAGCATATCTTCGTATTAAGAATATAACGTATGTATGGGGATGGTTCTCAAAATATAATGAAGGAGTTGTATATTAACTCGTTAGGTGTGTTTATAGAAAAGGTAAAACATCTTGGTGTAAAGGGCGTTGGTATGAGAGAACGGTTTTAGAGTTTGAGGAAGTCAAGTATGCGGAAGGTTGGCAAAGTCTGTCATTACTAACGAGCTTGAGAATTAAAAGGAATAACCATGTTATATAATTGACTTCTTAATGACATTGTCTTTCAAATAAACAAGTGGAAAATAAAAGAATTAATGAAACTGACTATCAAGGAATGTTAGTTTGAATTACTTTTTTATATACCCTTCAATGATTTCTAATGATTTTAAGATGTTTATGTTACGCTACCACTGTCGTATCAAAGGTAATTTTACGTCGCAAAAGCTGCAGTAATAGTTTTGTCTTTAATAGAAAGCGGGAACAAATTAACTAGTGTTCGTGGCCGTGCAAGGTACAAATTTGTCTCCAGTTACCGTTTTTCTCCTTCGTCTCTTCTGTCTCCTCTTCTTTTTCCTGACCCTCCCCCCCCATCCTTTCTACACTTGTTAACAGACGCAGTAATAGGTTTAATGTTAGTTTCAAGAAGTGGGAAGAAACCAAACCAACCATGTTCCTCATCCTCCACTGCCGCCTCCTCCTCCTCGTCCTTTTCCTGTCCACCAACACTCCTATTCTTTTTCTATACACCGCAGTAATAGTTTTCTCTTCAATAAATAATAAGTGGGAGCAACCCAAACCAGTGTTCATGGCCGGGCCGAGCAGAGGCTGGTGTGGAGTAACCGTGTTCATGACGCTGCATCTTGTTCACGGCCACGCATCCCAGCACGAACTTGTTCTGGCATTGAGCATTGTCTCAGCCGCATGCTGGGAGGCGCGGCGAAGGACTGGAGGCTGCGGCGTGGGGAGTCTCCGGCGTGAGGGACGGACGAAGCGGGACCAGATTCATGGGGCAGGAGAGAAAGAGAAACGGTGAGGTAGGAAAGGGAGGGATGCCGAGGGAGAGGAATGGTGAGGAAGAGTTTTGGATGAGGGTGGAAGGGTGATGGGGAGGAGGAGGATGTGTGAGAGTGGAAGGGAGAGTGAAGCGGAGAGGCAGGAAAGGGAGGGATGATGAGTCGAAGTTTATAAATGGATGAAGAGCTTTAATAAGGGGGATATTAATAAGGCTCTGATATTAAGAGAACCGGGTAGGACACGTAGTAATATGTTTAAACTGGAGAAATTTAGATTCAACAATGACATGGGCAAAAATTGGCTTACCAACAGAGTGGTAGATGAGTTGGGCAGGCTGGGCAGTCAAGTTGTGAGTGCCAACACAATATTCACATTCAAAAATAGATTAGATAAGTTCAATGACAGTGATGTTAGGTTAAGTTCACAGGAGCATGCCTTGTACAGGTTCACCGGCCTCTTGCAGACTCCTTACGTTATTATGTTCTTATGATGAGGAGAGTGGAGGATGAGGGTGGAAGGGTGATGCGGAGGAGGAGTGTGTGTGAGAGTTGAAGGGAGAGTGAAAGAATGAGGCAGGAGTGGGAGGCTTGATGAGGAAGAGGAATAATGAGGAGGAGTAAAGGAGAGTGGAGGGGTGATGGAGAGGAGGAGGATGTGTGAGGAAGAAATAGAGTAGGAAGGAGATAAAGGATGAGGAATGAAAGGAGAGGGAGAACAAGGGAATGAAAGAAGAAAGGTAAAAGAAGGGAAGAGGATGGATTATGGTGGAAGGGTGGGTAAAGGGGAGGTGGTGGTTGACTGGCAAGGAGAAAGAGAGAAGGGCAGATAAGAGTGAAAAGGAGAAGAAAGGGAAGATGCTGGCGACGAAGAGAGGATAAGGGAGAAAAAAAAGGGAGGAGAGCGAAAAGAAGGATGATGGTGGCGCATACTAGAGGGGCATGGAAGGAGGGAGGAAAGGAGTGGGAGGATGAAAGAGGAAGAATGGCGAGGGAGGGAAAAGAAAAGGGACGAAGGTGAAAAAGAGGAGGGTGGGTGATGTTGGATAGGAAAGAGGGAGGGAAGAAGGAGGGAGGAGGAAGAAGAATGGCTAGGGAGGAGGGAGGGCAGCAACGCCTTGTCTCTCACGTCTCCGAAAGGTCCCTTGTCTGACGGACGCTTAACTGTCCTTCGAGGAAAAGAAAAGAAATCCCTAGATCAGAAACGTCCCAAACGATAACTCAGACACGATTTTTTTCTATCGCCGCGTTACATCGGGATTGTCGAGGCCCCACTATGGCAGGCGGGCGGGCGGGTGGTTGAGAGCGAGTGGAAGAGTGGATAGTAGTGGTAGTGGGTGGCTGTATGTGTGGAAGAGGTGTGTAGCAGTGGGTGGATGAGTAGATGGATGGGTGAGTGTGACTGTGGACGGAAAGGATGGGTGGATGGGGGAGAGAGAATGATGCAACGGGGAGAGTAAGCAAGGGTGGGTGATAGCTGGTGGGTGGAGGGGGAGGAGGGTTGGTTGGGGTGGTCGGAAGGGGTGACGGGGTGAGGAGATGAGGCCCGCCGGGGGGTTTGAGCGTGTCATGACGGTGAAGGCGACGCACCATACCAGCCCCTCGCGACTCCCTTCAGCCTGTCACCCCGCGCCGATTTGTAGGTTCCATCCCACGCCCGCTTCCGAGGCGCGCCCAACACTGATTTATGTCCGCGGGATGCTTGTTCGCGCCGCACTGACCCCCCCCCTCCCCCTCCCTCCTGCCGACGCAACACTCACCACCTCCCGACGGAACTAAAGAGGATGATTGTAAAGAGGAGCAAAACAAGGCATAGCATGAACACATAAATTATAGCAAAAGAAGAAAGTAAACAGCGGTGTGATAAGTAGGTGCCAGCAACAACAACCTCTTCATCATTAGTCATTATTAGTCCATTACAGAACAAGGAAATTTCTCAATATTCTCCGTATCTCTGTCTGATGTTAGTGTACTCCATTCTGTGTATGTAAAGGCTCCAATTTCATCTCCCTGCAACATACTGTACATCCTAAAACCACTTTCATTTTATGCTTTTCTTAGCACGTGTTACAAAAAAAAGTTAGTTATGCAAGACGGTAGAAATAAAAAAAAGAATACTGAATGAAACTAAACTCAATTGCCCCACCTTTCATTAATTAGTGGGAGGCATCCATTCATTGTTTGATTCTCTCTATATAAAGAAATACATCGGAGAGATAAAAAAAAAAAAAACGTCCGTGTATCAAATTGCCTTCCTTCCCCGCTCTCTCCCGCCCCTGAAGAATGAATGACCACCTTCCTGCCCTATCGTGTCCATCTCGCCTCCCGGTCCTGCTGCGTCCGTCCGCCCCTTCGATCCCTTCCTTTATGCCCTGCCTGTCTACCTCTTCCTATTCCTCGCCTCTCTTCCTCCCTCCTTCACACTGTACTTTTACTCTTCCACTCCTTACCTTCTTAGTGCTGCTTCTTCTATATACTCTTCCTCTTTCTCTCCTTGTCTGTTTTACGCTTCTTGGTTTCTTTAATATATGTGTAGTGATGTTCCTCTTCTTTCTCCTCCTCCCTTATCTCTTTTTCCTCATTCTCAAACTATATGTACTCCTTCCTTCCTTTCTAATGCATTTAATCTATATACTTCAACTCCATCCAAATATTGTCCCGACTCAATTTTTCTGTTCTTTCTCACACTTCATTATTTTCATCCCCTATATTCCTCCACTTTGTCCTCATCTCTCCTTTCCTCACACTCGACTTCACTGTTATGCTCTTCTTCCACCATAACTACTACACCATCTCACCCTCTTGTTTACCCCATACTTCACACTCCTCATCCTTCCCATTGATGCTCCTCTTCTTCTTCTTCATGCTCCTGCTCCTCCTTCTCCTCTTTCTCGGACCCTTGGACAAAGAACACCCGGCAAAAATAAATGATGCCGTCCTCCCTCCTCAGCTCACATACACCGTGACAAAAACTCCGCCGCCGAAGATAAGGCGCCCCGGAGCCACTCTCGTCCTTGGAGCCTCGGGGCGTAGGGGCCGGGATGGCGTGGTGCGCGGCAAGGGGAAGGGGTGAGCAGGCGGGGGAGGGAGCTGGTCATTTAGAGGACTTGGTTATGAGACGAAACTTGAGAAAACTTGAGGTTCTTCCGTTGCGCTCTCCACCCCTTTTTCTCTCTCCTTCTGCTCCCCTTCTTCCTCCTCCTCCTCCTCCTCTTTCTCCTCCTCATGCTTCTACGATTCCTTATTCTCTTCCTCCTCTTACAACTTTACCTTCCCTTACTTTTATTTCTGATCCTCCTCTTCCTCCACTCTCGACTATTTCACCTTCTCTTCCTTCTACTACTATTCATCCTCGTACTTGTCCTCCTCTTCCTCCTCCCCCTTCCTCTTCTCATTCTTCCGTGTTGGTATTTTTGTCATAATACTCCCCACACAAGCGCCCTCCATTCACCTATGAGTCACCTCCTTACATCACTCTTAACCTTGTCCTTTCCTCCTCCTCCTCTCCTTCACCCTCCTCTTCCTCCTCCTCCTCCTCCTCCTCCCCCTACTCCTACCCCGAAAGCTATATTTGAGCCAGGAGGGGGGAGCGGCACATTATGGCACTAATGGCTTCTAAAATTTAGCTGCCGGGAAGTGCTCGAGGGAAGGATCACCGGATTCACAACACCGAAGAAGGAACAGACGATTTACCCGCAGACGGATCGCCGCACTAAGTCGCCGCAGCCCCACAAAGTCTCGCCCTCGACGCCGCCTTACTAACGGAGGTGAAAAGTCGGCGACCCTCCTCCTCCTCCTCCTCCTTCTCTTCACAGCCGGTCATTCCCACAGGACGAGTCTCGGCTACAGCTCATCATTTTGTTTGCTCCTCGTAAGTCTCCTCCTCCTCCTCCTCCTCCTCCTCCTCCTCCTCTATCATCTCCCATATCCTTCTCTCTTTTCTTCCTTCTTTTATTTTTCTATCGCCTTATCTTTCTTTCTTATCCTTCTTCATCTCCTCCATCACCTCTTTTTTCCTCGCTTTTCTTCCTCCTACTCCTTTGCTATCCTGTTATTTTCCTCTCTCATCCTCTTACACTTATTTTACTTTCTTTCTCCTTCTCCATTTCATCTTTTTTTTCCTTGCTCCTTCTCCCTCTTTATCATATTTTCCTACTCCTGTTCCTCCTCCTCCTCGTTTCCGTCGTCGTCCTCTCCCCCCCCCTCCTCCTCCTCCTCCTCCTCCTCCTCCTCCTCCTCCTCTCGTCCCGCCCTCGGCATGATAAAGCAACACATTTCAATTTTGACAACGAGATAAAAACCTTAATCACACGGAACGAAAATCCGAACCTCGAATCAATGTTTTGGAGGAACGCCGAGACGGACAAAACAGTCGAGACGGAGAAGAAAAAAAAGAAAAGAAAAAGAAAAGCTGCGTGGAGAAAGTAAGGGAGGAAGAAAAAGATATATTATTCTAACGTGTGTATAATGTATTCAGCATAATTTACTAACCCCAACGGAAAAAAATAAATAAATAAAGACTTGTAGATTTTGCATTGAAATACGTATATACGCGCACGTCTTTACATTTTTTTGTATTCTTTTATTTTTCTTTATTTTGTGTGTGTGTCTGGCGCTTTTTAGTCATGCGGGGGAGGACAAAATAAAACAATAAGGTATAATTCTGAATGACCTCAAGCAGTCGAGTGTTCATTCATGGTTCAGGAAGGAAAAAAATATGGTGAAGTAAAAAGAATTAGAGAGAAAAAAGACAAGACAGACATAAACAGACAGACAGAGACAAGGGGAGACAGACAGGTTAACATAGATTGACATGCAGGTAGATAAAGACAGACGGACAACCAGAAATAAAAACAGACAAACGGGAAAACAGACGTGGTAACAGACAGGTAGACAGACAGACAGACGCAGAGAAACATAGGCAGACAGTGACAGACAGACAGACAGACAGACAGAGGAACACTAGGAGGGACAAAGAAGTCAAGGGAGAGAATGAATAATGATAACGAAGGGCGCATTCTGGCTGGTCGTGTTTCTGTGTTTCCCCAGCAGAGGGCGGCGCCGCGTCACCCCGTCCAGGCGACTTGACAAATAAACCCTCCAGCATCGCGCTCTTCAGGTTACACGCGTCTTTAACATTCCTCCCGCGCCAAGCTAGGCCTATGCACTAACGTCGTTCTGCCCTACTCCCGTTCCCTTGTCCCTTAATACCTCCTGTTACCCATTTCCATTCATAACGTCACTTCTACCTATCATCTACCCATCTTCTTATATTTTTGCTCACCCGTCTCGTCAATTCCCTCTTACCTATCCGTACCTTCTCATCTTCCCCATCATCTTATCTTATCCCCATTACCATTACCCCCTCTTCCACTCTTCCACTTTATCTCTCTTACAGGCATACCTATTACCTATCTCCCTTCACCGTTGCCTCCCTTTGCCCATCTCCTCCGTCTCTCCGTCCGTCACCCAAACTCACCCCATCACCCTTTCTTTACCTTATCCCTTCCCCTTCACTCCCATATATTCCACTTTTTTCCCTTCATCCCCCTTCACATCTTCTTTCCCATTATCTTCATTCTGATCATCTTACTTTCGTTCCTTTCCCATCCTCTTTATTTCTTCCCTACCCTTCCCCCTTACTCACCCACCCCAATCCTGCTTACTGTTATACTTCCTTATTTTCCTTATTTTGTTTTTTTGTTTTGTTATGCCCATCATTCATCCCCTTTCCTCCCCTTCTGTGTTTCCTCCCCATCCACCCGCTCCTCTATTTTCTATATTCTCATGTTCTTCTTTACTTTACCTTTCCCATCTTAGTCATCCCTTTCCTCTAATTGCTGTCTCCCATTTCCCATCCCTTTTCATTTTCTCTAATTTTCCTTTTTATTTTACATCCTGTTTCCCCCTTATTCCCCTTCTTCGTAGCCCCTATATCCGTAGTATTCTTATTTTCTCTATCTCCCATTCCTTCCATCCCCCCTTGTTTCCCCGCACATAATCGTACCCCGCTTTCCCTTAGGTCTTTTTCCCATCCCTTTTTCTCCCAATTTCCCCCCTACCCTGTGCTTCTATTTTTCCATCCCTCCCTTTGCAGCTTCAGCTTTACAATGCATATCCCATCCCATTCCTCGTACTCCCCTCTCTTCTTCCCATCCCCTCCACAGTCCCATCACCTTACCAGTCACACACTTCTGCTTCCCCTCCCCTCCCTCCGTTACCCACCCCTTCCCTCCCTCCGTTAAATACCCCATCCTTTCCACCGCTACCCCATACCTCCTCTTTCCCATCTTTCCCTCGTCACCGTTACCTCCCTTCCCTTTCTCCTCCTCCTTCCCCCCTTTCTACCCGGCAACACTACCCTCCCTCCCGTGACCCCTGACCTTAGCAACCCGAGCACTGACGGACGCTCTTATCTTCTTACGTGACGTTACTCCGCTGTCTTCCCGCCGCTGCTGGGGCTCGGGGCGGCGCGGCGACACGACGTGAGAACGACAAAGACACGAGGACGAGGTTACCGGGTGTCTTGGTAGTGGTGGTGGTGGTGATGGTGGTGGTGGTAATGATGGCTGTGCTGTAGATGTTAAATGAAGACAAGATGATTCACTGTAGAAGGTTAAGTAATGTTGTGTAGATAAATGTTTATTATACAGAAAATGAATAGCAAAAAAGAATGATGTTATTACTACTTATTGTATTTTACTACTACTACTTTTTATTTATTTATTTATTTATTTATTTATTTATTTATTTTTTTACGTCGTGGCCTATCGCGCCGGTAGGCTTCTTCCCGGTGGATCCTGATGGTCGGTCCAAGACTTCTTCCCGGTGGGTCCTGATGGTCGGCCCAGCCCGTTCTGGCGCAGGCGAGTGTTTATAGTGGCGCCATCTTGCATTGGTTCATGCTGCCCTCCCAGAGCTCATCTTTAATCCTAGAATCTAGAGTCCGGGTTGATAGGTGGTCTTCTGGACAGCATGTGGGTAGTTTTAAGCCACTCGGCGGCTGCTGAAAAATCCCAGCTTGGTGGCACCGGTCGGGGATTGAACTCGCGTCCTCCTGAACGCGGGGCCATCTTGCTATCCATTCAGCCACCGCCTACACTACTACTACTACTACTACTACTACTACTACTACTACTAATGACACTTTTACTACTACCACTTTTACTACTACCACTACCATTACCACTTCTACTAATACTACTAATACCTTGATAATAATAATAATAATAATAATAATAATAATAATAATAATAATAATAATAATAATAATAATAATAATAATAATAATAATAATAATAATATTAAATGATAAGCATAAGGATGATAATAAAAGTAATACTTCTTTTACATCTTCTCCGGCTTTAAACTAACAAAGGTAAAATTTGTTATCGGTTTGCCTTAACTTTTGTACAACCCACGACTTTCTTCCATCTTTTATGTGTGCTAAGCCCTAATGTTCGCCTTGCAGGTCTTTTATTAATATTTGATAAGTGAGAATTTTTCTACTCAAAAAGCTTTATCAGTTCCCTTAAGGCTATCGCAGGCTGGAATCTTCTCGGTGTTTCTTTAGAATATCTCGCCACTTTATGATTTGATAAAACGTTTATTTCTTACTCCAACGTTTTTTTTCAAGAGGCCATTGATGAGGGAGATCCGATAGCGAAAATATCTGAGCGTTCATTTTATACCTTAGCCAGGTGTAAGGGGGAGGAGGAGAATGAAGAGGAAGACGAGGAGGAGAAGTAGGAAGAGAACGAAGAAAAGGAGAAATAGAAGCTGGAGAAGGAAAACGAGGGAAAAGATGAACAAGAAAATAAAAACAAGAGAAAGAATAAAGGAGATGTTCTTAGATCGAAAAGACAGGAAAAAAAGGAGAAAAAAATAGAGGAAAAAAGGGTGCCAGGGGTAGAGGAGGTGAAAGGGGCAAAGAAGGAGGAAAAGGAGGAAAATGAAAAGCAGGAATTATTCAGGGAAGAGGAAGGGGAGGAGAGGAGGAAATATAAGAGCAGCAGCAACGGAGGAAGAGAAAGGGAGCCAGGTAAAAGAGGAGGTGAAAAGGGCAAAGGAGGAGAGATCCGAGGAGAATGAAAAGCGATGGGAAGAAGGGAGGAAGAGGAGTAGGAGAGAAGGAAATATAGGAGCAGGAGCAACTGAGGAAGAGGAAGAGGTGAAAGGGGCAAAGGAGGAGAGATCCGAGGAGAATGAAAAGCGATGGGAAGAAGGGAGGAAGAGGAGGAAGAGGAGTAGGAGAGAAGGAAATACAGGAGCAGGAGCAACTGAGGAAGAGGAGGTGAAAGGGGCAAAGGAGGAGAGATCCGAGGAGAATGAAAAGCGATGGGAAGAAGGGAGGAAGAGGAGGAAGAGGAGTAGGAGAAGGAAATACAGGAGCAGCAGCAACTGAGGAAGAGGAGGTGAAAGGGGCAAAGAAGGAGGAAACTGAAAAGAATGAAAAGCAGGAAGGATTCAAGGCGGAAGAGGTGGAGGAAAAGGAGAAGAGGAAATAAAAGAGCATCAATATCAGAGGCAGAGGAACGCGGAGGGGCAGGAGTACATACAGATGCTGCGGGACAAGGTTGGATGGCCACGAAAACAGAAGCAATTAAAAAACCGCGAAGTGAACAAATACCGAAGCAGAAGAATCAATATTGATGAGGAACGCGGAAGCTCTGGACGCACGCAGCTGATATGAATGCGAGGGATGCTGGGCCATGATTTTTTCCCCTGTCCGTGTGTGTGAGGGGGGAGGGAGGGTTAAAGGGACATACAGAGAGGTGGAAGGTAGGAAGTTATTGTAAGGGTAGGAAGTGTAGTAGACGTAAGTGGAGGGTAAGGATTGGGTGTTGGGTATTTAATGAAGAGGTTTTGATGATGAATCGAGAGGGAAGAAGATGGATGTCTCTGCAGCCTCACCATCACTTCCGTCATCACCACCACCACAGTCAGCATCCTCTACACTACCACCACCATCACCCTCACCACCACTACCAACACCAACACCTTCGCCATCATTACCGTCAGTATCCTCACCACTACCACCACCATCACCACCACCACCTCCACCACCATCGAGGTCAAGCCACACACCAGCTGAGGCCTCGCCGTCGTTAAAGAGACATTAAGGGGGGAGAAGAGCTCCTAACATGCCTCCCCTTCCTCCTCCTCCTCCTCCTCCTCCTCCTCCTTCTCCTCCTCCTCCTCCTCCTCCTCCTTGTACTGCTATTTTTAACACTTTTCATAATACTGCTGCTGGGGATGCTGTTACTACTACTACTACTACTACTACTACTACTACTACTACTACAGCTACTACTACTACTACTACTACTACTACTACTACTACTACTACTACTACTACTACTACTACTACTACTACTACTACTACTACTACTACTACTACTACTACTGTCATTACTTAAACTACAACTGCCACTAAAACTCATTCTCACCATTATTACTACCACTGCTGGTACTTCTCTCTGCTGGTTGTCCTCCTGTGGAGTGCCACAGGGGTCAGTGTTGGGACCCATACTTTTCATCATATATATTAACGACCTAGAACTAGGATTAAAATCCAATCTTTCAAAATTTGCCGACGACACAAAGGTGGGTGGGAAGGCCCTCACGACAACGACTGAAATTATCCAGAGACCTGGACCAGATCACTCGGTGGTCAGAAAAATGGCAGATGTCCTTCAACACTACCAAATGTAAAGTAATGCATATCGGATCCAGAAACAGCAACCACATATACCACATGGGTGGCGAACCACTACATGTTGTGCAAGAGGAAAGAGACCTCGGGGTCACCATCAGCAGTGACTTGAAACAAACAAAACACTGCAAGTCCGCCTGTAAGAAAGCCAATACAATGCTTGGGTTCATATCGAGGAACTTCGAATACAAGACGCCGGGAGTTATGTTATCCTTGTATAATTCGCTGGTAAGGCCCCACCTGGAATACGCCGTGCAATTCTGGTCTCCTAATTACAGGAAAGACATTGAATTACTTGAGAGAGTACAGCGCCGCGCCACGAAGATGATACCATCACTGAGGACGAAACCCTATGAAGAACGACTCGAGCGACTCAACCTCTTCACGTTGGAAAGAGACGACTGCGGGGAGACATGATACAAGTCTTTAAGTACCTGAACAAGCTCAGCAACGTTGATCACTCCAAACTCTTCACGCTACAAACTAACCTGAGAACAAGAAACAACGGAAAAACAATTCAAGCAAAGCGATGCAATACCGACATCGGCAGGAGTTATTTCTCGAATAGAGTTGTTCGCCACTGGAACAGCCTTCCTGCAGAAGTGGTTAGCGCAGAGACCATCAACTCCTTCAAGAAACGCATTGATCGCCACTTTGCTGCAACAGGAGTGAACTGAACGTTCCCAAGAGTAGGTACACAAGTGCTTTAATCCTTCCCTGCAAGCCACTCCTGTGGGAAACGGATTGATTAAATCACTGAACGCAGGCAGCCTAGTAATGAGCCAACAGGCTTTCTGCTGCCTGCTAGTCCATGTTTCCATGTTTCCTCCTCCTCCTCCTCCTCCTCCTCCTCTCTCTTCTCCTCTTCCTCTCCTCTTTCAGATCAGGTAGGCCGGATATAGCCTGCCAACCTAGCAACAGATTCCTCGCGGTTCTTTAGGAGGGGAAGGAAGGAAGGAAGGGAAAAGGGAAGGAAGGAAGAGAAGGAAGGAAGGGGAAGGAGACTTTTAAACTTTGGCTTTTTGACGAGTGTTTAGCTTGGCCGCGGCGAGGCGTCACGCTCTGGTGGCCGCCGAGGAGTTTTGTGTGCGGTGAAACATTCATTCTGGGGTGTTGCGTAATTTTGTTTTTGTAAGTGTTGAAGAAAAATATGATTGTGTGTTATACATATATAAAAAAAATTCAGTGCAAGAGACGCATTCATTCCTTTCTCCGTGTCACTAAAGTCATACAATACTTTTATTTTCTTATGATTAGTGTAAGCCCTGTCAAAGGAAATCAAGAAATCATTCATATACAATCATACTATTCTTTGCAGGACCACGTTTTTCGAGTTTAACATTTATTTGTATCAGGTTAACTAGTGATCGCCCAACATGAGACACAACACAGCCCTCTGCATGCTTCGAAGTGTGTCACATCTCATACAGTACTCGATGAGGTCTCGAGGAGGTTCTTACACCAACCACTTGGCTTTAGTTCCCTCAGAGCAGCAGTAACCTTAGCAGACATGCTCTTTTGAACAGAGCTAAGAGGGCTCGCATGGTAGAAAGAAAGGAGGAGGAGGGAAGGGGGGAGGACAAGAAAGAGAAGGATAAGATTAGGAAGAAGAAGAGGAGTAGGAAGTAGAGAAGTCAGACCAGAAGGCGAAATAGAAGTTAGTGGCAAAATAGGGAGAGAAAGTTAAATGGAAAAGCAGATAACAATTAATCACTAGCACGATGAAATAGACATAGAAAACAGGCCAAAGAGATGACCACATGAATAGAATCAGTAGTAGTAGAATGAGGGCGAATCTATAGGAACAGGACGAAGAGCAAGAAAGGCCATGAGGAGAGAATGGGAAGAGTAGGGAGGCAGAGAGAGCACTGTAGGGGAAGCATTAGGAGAGAGAGAGAGTTCAAATTACTACGCCAGTCAAGGAGGTGACAAAGTGCCTCGCTATCTTACGGACATCGGGAGAGTTGGTTAGTATGGCTGCCTTCTTACCTCCCCTTTCATCTGTCTCTGTGCCTGGTCCACCCTAACCTTCCAGCCCATCCTTCCTTTTTTCTCCATCTTTCTCGCTCTATCTCTTTCTCTCGACCCCTTCATCTCGCCTTTCGTCCCCTTCACATTTCTCACTGTCCCTTCATTTTTTTGCTTTTCTCATTACTTTAAATACATTCATCCCTCGTCCTTCCCTCCTTCCATCCTTACCTCAATTCTCCATCCTTCTTTTCTCTTTTCCTTTTCATCTGTTTTGTTTCCCACCTAATCTCCTTTTCTCCTAAGCTCCTTCCTTCTTTCGTTTTCTCACCCCTTCCATCTCTCTCTTTCTCTGTTTGTGATAAATATTTTCTTAAGTTCTTTTATCTCACTGTTTTTCTCTTTCATTCCGTCCCCCTTTTCAATTTTCCATTTCCTTCCCTCTTCTTCTTTCCATTTGTTCATCCATTTCTCCCTTTGTCTCCTCATCATTCCCTCTATTTCACTCTGTACTTGTATACCTCTCTTAGTTCCTGCATTTCACCCTTTCTCTTTTTCATTCCGTCCTTTTTCTCATATCACATCCGCCCTTCCATTCTTCTCTTTTTTTTCTCTCCCACCTTTTTATTTCTCTGCCTCCATCCACCCCCGTCATCTCTCCCTCCGTCTCTCCGTATCTTCTGTTCCTTCCTGTCTGTTCCTCTGTCTTTCGGTCTTTCTCTCCTTCCCGTGTCTCCACCCCTTACCTCCCTTTGTCTCTCCATCTTTGCCTCCATCGGGCTCCCGGTGTCGAAGGAATCACCGAGATTAGAGAAAAAGAAAGACCTTGGTATTCAGCGTCCTTATCCTTGAAAAAAAAAAAAATGTCTTCGTTCGACTCTTTTTGCCTCTCGTCCTTCTCCTCTTCCTCTTCTTTTCACGACCATGATTTCTACCTCCCTCCTCAGTAGTAATATCGTAATTTTTTCTTCTATTATTATCGTTTTCTTACGCTTGCCTAAGACTTGTTACTTTAGATATGTCCCTCTTAGATGTCAAAATGTAAAATTAGGTTAGGGAGTGACAGGAAGGACAGAGAGAAAAGAGAAAGAGCGAAATAATATGAGGAAAAAGTATGGAAAAAACATAAGGTCGAGAATGAGACACAAAAGACAGAAAGGAAAGAGAAAACGAAGGGTGGGATAAGGTGGGAGAGGGAGGGGGGCTGGGTGGAGGGGGGGAAGGGGGGGGGGCGCTTCCAGGTAGTAGAATGACAGGTATCCTCTTACTTATTAGCGGCGGTCTGGGTGCGCTCAGGACGAGGCTTGACACTGTATCGTCTGGCGGCCTGCCGTGCCACGTGCCTCGTTTGGTCTGTGTGTGTGTGTGTGTGTGTGTGTGTGTGTGTGTTACGTTATATTATTTTTCTATCTGTCTATTCGTTAGTCTATGTCTGTATCTGTCTATCCATCTCTACCAACCTTTTTAATCTCTCTATCTATCTCTTTGTAGTTAGCTACCTACCTGCCTATCTCTCTATCTGCATCTATCTACCTATACATCTATCTATCTATCCCTGTCTTTATGTAATTAGATGAGTGGCTGTCAGTGTGTGTGTGTGTGGGGGGGGGGGGTATGTGTATGTATGTATGTATGAATTCGTGTGTGTATATATGTATGTATGAATATCTGTGTGTATGCATGTACGTTATGTATATAGCTACCTTTTTGTGCAAGGAACAGCTGACACCGATATTACTCCTGTCCCCCAGCAACCTGAGGAGCCACGTGCAAGATGAGGGGGTCGGGCGTAGGCAGAGGGGCGGAGGACAGGCTGGGGGGTGCGCGGGAGAAGAGAGAGGGCGAACACCATAGGAGAGGGGGGCGGTGGAGAGTAGGCAGGGGCGGCGAGTGTGGGACAGTGAGGGCCGGGAGGGGAGTGCGGCAGGAAACAGGACTCGGAGGACACTAACAAACTAATAAGGAGACTAACAAGCTCATAATGTACGCTGGATGGATGGACGGAGATCAGAATTCGTGTCCCCCATAACATGACCGTGTGTGAAGCTTGATATATTAATTAATGTGATATTCCTGGTGCGTTGAAGTGCGTGTTTAGTCTCGTTATATTTTTCACTATCTATTTATGTTTCTTATTCTAATTGCATTTTTGTTTATCTATCTATCTATCTATCAATCTTTTAGTCTGTCTATCTACGTCTAACTATCTATTTATCTTTGATGTGACTAGGTGAGTAAGTGATTGTCACTGAATGTGTGTGTGAGTGTGTCTGTATGAATGGAGAGAGAGAGAGAGAGAGAGAGAGAGAGAGAGAGAGAGAGAGAGAGAGAGAGAGAGAGAGATTCAGGTTCATAATGTTATAATGGATTGGAATCTCCCAGCGTCAGCGTCATACCAAGGGCGTGAGGTGCTCCTGACAGGCCGGACGGTAAATCAGCGAGGAGGCGGCGGCGGTAATGAAGGAAGAGAAAACATTTAACTCCTCCGAACGGCGCTGAAATGTTTGCCGGGCGGCGAATACCTGAGAGGAGGAGATAAAACCTGGACTTACAGTTATTCTTTAAGTGTCAGGTGAGCGTGGTCTTCCCGTTTTTTTTTTTTTTTTGTGGCAAGGAAGATATTTTGAGTGTGCGTGAATCATAACGGACCTGCTAATGAAGATAATTTTAAAAAAAGTAAAATAATATATAAGTAAACAGGATAATAATAATGGTTTTGCATGCTGTGTTTTGACAGTATTGTAATTGATTTGTACTCGTTTGGTGTGTTATGATCGTGTGTGTGTGTGTGTGTGTGTGTGTGTGTGTGTGTGTGTGTGTGTGTGTGTGTGGTGTGTGTGTGTGTGTGTGGTGTGTGTGTGTGTGTGTGTGTGTGTGTGTGTGTGTGTGTGTGTGTGTGTGTGCATATTTACGCACGTAGTCTGCTTGGCGTGATGGTAATGGAGGTTGAGATGGAGTTTGTTTGGTGGGCATGGGAAGGTGACGTGGTGGGGGCGTTTCGTACGGGGGAAGGAGGAGTTGGCGGGGGGTGGAGGGTGGGGTGTGTGTTAGAGGGTGGGGGGTGGAGGGAGGGGTGCAAGGGTGGGGGGTGGTTGCAAAGAGGGAATGATGAGGGGGAAGGGGGGCTGGGGAGGAAAAAGCTGGGCGTGGTGGGCTGCGGGGGGCGGCGGTGCTCCCCCTCGCTGGCTCGAGTTACCTAAGGCGCTGGACACACCCTGAGGGCACCCCGGGTCCGTTTTGGGCGTACTTCCACCACTACCACCACCACTGCAGCCACCACAACCATTACCATCATCACGACCACCACAACCACTACTCTTACTATCACCATACCCCTCGACCACCAACAATAACAACACATTTACACTACCACATCCACCACCATCATCACTATCTCTACCACTCCAAACATACCAGTTCCACCACCACCACCACCACAACAACAACAACAACAACAACAACAACAACAACAACAAAAGCAACAGGACCAAGAACAACAACAGCAATAACACTATCCACTCCACCACTCTCCCCCCCCTCCACCACCGCTACCACCGCCACCACTACCCCCCCCCCCCCCGTGCAAGTTGTCTGTTCTTTGTTCAGGTGTTGTTGACTTTCAGGGTCAGTTAATGCGCCTTTGTTTGCTTGTTTGTTTGTGTATGAATCTTAATATTTGTTTTGAACGTCATATTATTCTTGTCAATAAATATAAGAACATAAGAACATAAGAACGCAGGAGTCTGCAAGAGGCCGGTAGGCCTGTACAAGGCAGCTCCTTTGACCCTAAGCTCCCGTGTATCTAACCCCACCTAATATCGCTGTCCATGAATTTATCTAGTTTATTTTTGAATGTGACAATTGTATTGGCACTCACCACATGACTGCTAAGCCTATTCCACTCATCCACCACCCTGTTAGTAAACCAATTTTTGCCTATGTCCCTGTTGAATCTGAATTTATCCAGTTTAAACCCGTTACTTCGTGTCCTACCCGGTTCTCTTACCAACAAAACCTTATGAATGTCTCCCTTATTAAAGCCCTTCATCCATTTATAAACCTCTATCATGTCTCCACGCACCCTTCGCCTTTCTAGAGAATGCAAGTTTAACTGTTTGAGTCTTTCCTCGTATGGCAAGTTTCTCAACCCCTGAATCATCTTAGTCATCCTCCTCTGCACCGATTCTAACATTTTGATATCCATTCTATAGTAGGGTGACCAGAACTGAACCGCATAGTCAAGATGAGGTCTAACTAATGCTAAATATAGTTTGAGGAAGACTTCGGGGCTTCTGTTGCTTACGCTCCTTGAAATAAATCCCAGTACCCTATTAGCTCGATTTCTAGCTTGAGTGCATTGTGCCCTTGGACGGAGATCAGAGCTCACTAAGACCCCTAAATCCCTCTCGCACCCAGACCTACTTATGAGAGTGTCATTTAAGCAATAGTTATGTGAGGGGTTGTTCCTACCTACACTCAGAATACTGCACTTCCCTACATTGAACTCCATCTGCCATTTATCCGCCCAGTCATATAATCTGTTGAGTTCACCTTGGAGAATACTAGCGTCCTGATCCGACTCAATTACTCTACCGATCTTGGTATCATCTGCAAATTTACTAACATCACTACTAATTCCTGTGTCTAAGTCATTGATATAAATAATATACAAAAGTGGACCTAATACCGAACCTTGTGGGACCCCACTCGTAACACATCCCCAGTCAGATCTTTTACCATTGATTTGCACTCTTTGACCCAGTTCAAAACTTTGGGTGGGCATGATGGCTGAGAGGCTTGTGGTGTAGTTGCTGTGTCGTTCAATTAAGTTTATGTGCTAAATTTCATGATGAATCCGTTATCGGTCACTCTTGCCAGTAGTCAGCAATGCATTTTATTCTTTCCTTTTTTTTTTAACGTTTCGCCTATGGCGCCGGTAGACTTTCTTGGTGGGGCCTTGTGCTCGCCGCCAGCCTGTTATGGCGCAGGCAAGTGTTTATAGTGCCGCTATCTAAAGCAACATAAGTAACCTAAATCAGAGTGTTGCAGTCATGATCATGAATAATTGATGACTTTTTTTTTATTGCATTCGTTATATCATTGATCATAATTGGTTATGAAAACACCAAACAAAAAAACGGCAACAAAATTGATAACAACAGCGGCAACAAAAACAGGATCATAAATGATTGTATATCATATAATGAAATTGAATATATTAGTAATAGTATAAGTAATAGTAGTAGTGATAGTAGTAGACGTAGTAGCAACCCCATCAACAGTATCAGAAGCAGCAACATCATCATCATCATCATCATCATCATCAGTAGTAGTAGTAATAGCAATAGCAGTAGCAGCAGCAGTAGTAGTAGTAGTAGAAGTAGCAGTAGCAGTAGTAGTAGTAGTAGAAGTAGCAGTAGCAGTAGTAGTAATTGTAGCAATAGTAGTAGTAATAGTAGTAGTAGTAGTAATAGTAGTAGCAGTAGTAGTAGTAGTAGTAGTAGTAGTAACAGCAGCGATGTCTTTTTTGTTGTTGTTTTTATTATATTGTTGCGTATGTATGCTGGTTTTGATGTCAGTGGCAGGAGTCCTTTGTTACTGTGGATGATTACATTATAGTAATGGTGGTGGTGGTGGTGGTGGTGGCAATGAAAGCAAAGTTGGTTGAGCCGGGAGAAGGTTGTGATAGTTAGAGAGCTGGAGTAGGATGTGGTGGTATAAGTCGAGGAGAGAGGTGATGATGGTGATGGTTGCAGTGTTGGTTGTGTTAAGTGGTAAAATGGAGGCTCCAGTGGAGTTGGTACTGCGTAGAACGGTGGAGGTGATGAAGGAAGTACAGGTCAAAATGGTGGTGGTGGTGGTGGTGGTCGATGATGAGGAACTGGTGGCAAGAATTGTAGTGGTGTTGATGCTGGTGGTGGTAGTGGTGGTGGTGGTGATGAGGGTAGTAGTGGTGGTGCAGGGAGGAGCCTTTGTGGCGGCAGCGGCGGCGCAGCTGCAAGCCCCGAGGGGCAGGAAGTCAGCAGGTCTTGACCAGGCCGGCGGGGCAAAAACAGGCCAGCCGTCGCCCGCCCCGTACTGCCCACGCCTGCAGGTGCCGCGTATTGTTCTCCCGCCGCACCGAGGCACCAACACGCCTATCATCACGGCCTGCACTCACTCCCTTATTATACTTGTGTAGGGAAACGTTCTATTTTACATAACTACTCCCACACATACAAAACAAATAAACACGCGTACACACACACACACACACACACACACACACACACACACACACACACACACACACACACACACACACACACACACCTCGAAAGACTTTTGTCAAAACAAATATCTATATTAACCGGAACAACAAGTGTTTTTGCTACTATTATCACATTACGGCTATTACTAATTTCACCACAACTACTACTACTGGTGAAAACAAAGATAAAAAACAGCTGTTGAAAATTTCCCTTAGATTTATACTGACTTGCAAATTTTTTAACCTTTAACAACTGCCACAAATAAACATTAAAAAAAAAGTAAGCACTGACAATAGCAGCTTAGACCTAAAAAGAAAAAATTCTAAATAATTACAGATACCTATTAGGCGTATGGAAACACCACCACCACCACCTCCACCTCTATCCTTACCACCCCCAACAACAACGACGACTGCAACAACGACTTAAAATATAATAATGATAATGATATGATCATTAACAACAGGTAGGTAGACAAGCTGAGCCTCGAGGCGCGGCGGCCACGTAGAGACGTCGCAGGTTTCATGACAGTCTGAGAATTCACCTCAATATCCCCTTTTTTGGCTGAATCCAAGAGGCTGGGGGAGAGGGGCGTCAGGGAGGATGGGGAGAGTTGGAGTCATCCTGATTATGCGGTTCAATTCTGGTCACCTTACTAGAGGATGGATATCAAATTGTTAGAATCGGTGCAGAGAAGAGTGACTAAGATGATTCAGGGGTTAAGAAATTGCCATACGAGGAAAGACTAGAAAAAAAATGCATTCTTATAGAAAGGCGAAAGGTGCGAGGTGACTATATAGACGTTTATAAATGGATGAAGGGCTATAATAAGGGGGATATTCATTAGGTTCTGATGGTAAGAGAACCGGGTAGGACACGTAGTAATGGGTTTAAACTGGATATATTCAGATTCAACAGGGACCCATAGGCAAAAATTGGTTTACTAACAGAGTGGTAGATGAGTGGAACAGGCTGAGCAGTCATGTGGTGAGTGCCAATTCAATTGTCACATTAAGAAATAGATTAGATAAATTCATGGACAGTGATATTAGGTGGAGTTAGATTCACAGGAGCTTAGGTTCACAGGAGCTGCCTTGTACAGGCCTACCGGCCTCTTGCAGACTCCTACGTTCTTATGTTCTTATAAGAATAGGACTAGAAGGGAAGGAAGGGGACGAGAGGAGGGGTGAGGGGAAGAGCACATCAGGGTGGGGATTTGAGTGAAGGAAGGGGAGGAGAGGGGTGGAGTGAAGAGTGGAGAGGAGGGGTAGGTGGAAGTGAGGACTGAGGAGGAGGGAGGGGAGGAGGGGTAGGGGGCAGGGGAGGAGAGGGGCGTGGTGGGGTGCAGTGTCGGTGACCAGCAGCCCCAGAAGCAACCCCCGCGGCGGATCAGGTTGCTTGGCCCGGTCACTACCACACTCTCTCTCCCTCTCTCTCTCTCTCTCTCACACACACACACACACACACACACACACACACACACACACACACACACACACACACACACACACACACACACAGACAAATGCTATGTTAAAATATATAATGAAAACAGACTAACTCACTAGCCATATAATTTAAAAGGTAGATAAATTAAAGGATAGACAAGTTAGCAGATAAAATAAATAAAAGCTGATCCCCTTACTAGTCACATAATCTGCTTCGTCACGTATCTCCACCTCTTGCTGTTTTATCAGTCGTCCAAATCACAAAATTATATACAGTATACATAACGCGGTAATATAACGTAATACACATAGGTTAAAGTGCAGTTTAAGCCTTCAGAGTAATGAAAAAGATATGTCTTTGAAGCCTTTGAGAGAAAGATGAAAGGGCGTCTTACGTAAGTACCTAACTCTTCGTTTTTTTTACCTCCTCATTTTTGACCTGCCTCACGCTGATGACTATTATGCCGCTCCTTAACTTGTCTTTAATTTAATCTTCACATAACGTAAGAACCGCGGTAAATAATTTCGTGATTCTTTACTGACTTTCGGGCAAGACAGCGATGATTTAGGGCGGCGGAAAATGAGTTAAAATTATGTATCTCCATTATTTATCTTATCACCCTTGCCATCCTCTCGTTCATTTCATGCCTGAGCAGCGGCAGCGCATGAGTTCATCACGCATGGCCGGCCGCTCGGACATGTTCGGCCCGGAATGATGGACTGCGCGCCGTCACTTTGCTACGAAAATATTGCGGACTGTGGGACGCGGGCGAGGGCTGAGGCCGCCACATAACGCCGCTAACTCTTACCAAAACACACACACCTGACTAATGAGCTTCTGCACGCACACACACACACACACACACACACACACACACACACACACACACACACACACACACACACACACACACACACACACACACACACACACACACACACACACACACACACACACACACACACACACACACACACACATGCACTCACGCACGCACGCACACACGCTAGAGTCATGCAGGAACGTGAAGAGATTGAAAAGTATAAAAATAATTGCATAAATACTTTGCCAGGATCAACTTTTATCAGGCTGGCGTTTCGAACGTTGTCCAACAGATAATAAACGGACACAGCGAATGATTTCCACGAACTTGCTAAATTTCGTCCTCTAGTTCCTGCCTTATAAAAAAGACGAAAATCACTACGAAAATTTCTACACCAATTAATTTTATCCAATGACCAACAAGTAGTGGTTTCTATCGTATTATTTAGATAAACAGGGAGTCAGTTATCTCTGCGTGTTGTGGGTGACTGCCCCTCGGATGAAAAATGTCATACTCGGCTCAATTAGGAGTTTTTATCATATGATCTGAGACTGATTTTTCTTCCCGTCGGGGAACACGTGAACCTTTATCCAGATTCTTGGTAATTTCATTTTTTACTGTAATAGAAACGGCTCAAGGGCAAAAGGAAAGAAAACAAAACCCCGCTAAGCGCTGCCCCTGCCAAAGGAAATTAAATTCAGGGGCCAAAAGAGAAGTCAATTTCGGGAAGAGATGTCTTGATAATGTCTTTGATAAATATTTTTTACCGTATATAGTCTGAAAAGTTGTTGCTATCCTTCCCTCTGAGCTTGTTAGGCATGGCTGGTGGGAAACTAAAGGGATTATTAATCTAAAATCGTCTCATAGTCTCAACAGGTAGTTTTTTTCTCTCTGATAATGTTACTAGAAATAAATAATTGGAAAGTTTTCTCGATGTCTTCCAATGTCTGTTCTTTCTGTCCTGTTGCGAGCTTTATATTTCTTATTTTCTTCTTTTGGACTTTTTCCCGTACAGTAAAAAGAGCACCGTATATCGTACAACAACAAGGGTGCCTTTTCTTTCCGCCTGTGTGGAGTGACTGCTGGGAAACGCAAGGAACCCCCAGCCAGATTCGTCTCGTAATGTCACTCCCACGACCTCGGGCAACGAGTGATGCGGCTCCTCGCAGGGGAAGGAGGGTCAGAGGTCACCCCCAGGAGCATCGGAGGGGAAGGGTGGGGCGGCGGGGCGAGAGGAAATTAAAACGAAGCACTAAACAAAATCACGGAGTAGGAGGCGCGGAGAGGGGCATGGAAGGGGCATGAAAAGGGGTAGCGTCAGCGTGGATTACAGGGCTGATTCATTCCTTGCCTTCTGATCCCTTTGCTTGTGGTATCTGGTCGTGCTGCGAAGGCTATAATTTATTCGTGGATTTTCGTGTGGATCTCCCGTGACATGGAGGGCGAAGGAGGCGGGAGGAGAGGCCACGGCGACAGCTGTATAGGACTGAAGGAAGGCACGTCCTCTTAGGCCTTACCTCTCTTCTTCTCACCTCTCTCCTCTCCTCTTCTCTCCTGTCTTCTTTGTTATCTGCACTCTTCTTTGGTCACTACTTCCTTTTCCTCTCTTAAACTTTCCCTCTTCAGGTTATTTCATACCAATCTTTCTGTTCCCTTCTTTGAAAACCTAAATTGCTTTAAATACACCTTTTAAATCATTTTTTTTCGTTCCAGTTTTATTTAATACTCTTTTATATGATTTGTATGAACTTTTTATTTTTTGTATATTTTCTTTTATAGTTTCGACACCAACTTTTCTGTATCTTTTCCATTACCTTTTAAGAGAACATTTATAAACAGATTTGACTTTCACAGTTTTCAGTCCTAAATATTTCATCCCTTCTTTTTCCCTCTACCCTCTTTGTCTCTCTCCGTTTACTTTTCTTCCTATCATGTCACATCAAACGTGTGTCTTTAACTTTCACGCGCTCTGATTACATCTCTCTTCTCTTTCTTTCTTACACTCGCCTCTATAATTTTCTTTTTCTCATATAATTTTCTTGTCTTTTCTTCTCCCTTCCTGCGACCACCCATTGATACAGAGACAGCGAGGAGAGGGCGATGTGTCGGGGCCGTGTTCCATACATTTTGTAGGAAGATTTAGGAACTTCTTGAAGACTTTAAAGTGGTTCGGGTGCGTTCATTCACTATTCTCACTTGTTCTTGGCCCAGAGCGCTCTCTCTCTCTCTCTCTCTCTCTCTCTCTCTCTCTCTCTCTCTCTCTCTCTCTCTCTCTCTCTCTCTCTCTCTCTCTCTCTCTCTCTCTCTCTCTCTCTCTCTCTCTCTCTCTCTCTCTCTCTCTCTCTCTCTCTCTCTCTCTCTCTCATTTTTCTTCTTCTTCTTCTTCTTCTTCTTCTTCTTTTTCTTTTTCTTTTTTTTTCTTTTTCTTCTTCTTCTTCTTCTTTTTCTTCTTCTTCTTCCTCCTACTTCCCCTCATTCTAATTTCTCCCTATTCTCCCTTCGCACTCGTCCTCTCCCTTCTCCCTTTTCTCACCCCCGGGACATGCTCACGTTACAGAGAGTCGGTGTGTAGGCCATTACCGTCCCCTCTGTCGCCTCCTCCTGTCACGCCGACGTAACCCCCTTCCCGTCCCTGCCTGTCCTGCCCGCGCACCATGGCTGAAACCCTACCCAAGCCTACATACCACGACCTCAGCCCTGCTCATGCCTCTGTAGCGCTCTGCACCCAACCCACACTGGCTCTTGTAGGTGTAATGGGTGTGTGGATATGTATGTTCTGCTTTTCCTTCGCTTTTAATTACGCCCAACCCAAACCTACCATAACCCCAGCCCGGCTCCCGACTCACGCCATGCCCTGTATTGTAATATCTTGTGCTTATGTGCGCCTCTTCCTTCAATTTCAACGTGCGCTTGTCTGTCTGTTTTTTCTCTGTTTGCCGCTCCACATGTCTCCTCCTCGCCGCCTTGACCCGCACGCCCACACGCCCGCCGCACACCCTTACATTATGGCCCGCCCACTCGCCCGCCGCCCACGCCTTGCCCTCGCCGGCTAGCCAGTATCGCCGCCCACGCCTGTCTGTCTGCACGCCACGAGGTTTCTGTAGACCTACTTGTCTCTCCTCTTCCTCCTCCTCCTCTTCCTCCACAAAACCAGTTTTTTTTATGTAAATAGAATTTATTTTCTTTTTGATCGTCGGTGAAGACGGATAATGTTTTACGATTTATCGGCGCTTAACTCTCAGGCTTTAGATCCATGCACTGATTATTCTTGTGTTGGGAAGGTCACCGCGCTCATCGCTTAATTATTCGTTTGCCTTTTTTGTTGCGATGATTCATAAGCCTCATTATTGTTCTCCATTAGTGTGCGCCATCTTGATAGCCATCAGCGGCGAATGTTTAGCTTTTGTTTCTGTTTATTTGAATGTGTTTGTAAAAAGCGCCGTGTTGAAAACATTAAATATTGCCGTTGGCAGGCCCCGCTCGACCTGCCCAAACCTGCACCCCTGACACCCAGGTAAGGTCTGGGGGGGAGCGGGGAAGTGACCTGCTTAATAAAATGGAGGAAGGGCGCAAGGGTGTCGGCCGCCAAGTACCGTCAGCCTCCTTTGTAATCGCTGGCAAACTGCTGTTTGCATGGTTTATCTGGAGCCAATTTTAGCTTCGTTATTAAGATTGATGCAGAGAGGCACGCGAGGAGGGGATGTAAAGGCGGCCCGGCGCGCCTCCCCGTGTTGCGAGTGAAAGTGAGTGCGGCTGTGTGGTTAGGTGTCTTCTCTCCTTCACTCCGCCTCTATTCACCTGCGCCGGGAGCCTGCTAAGTACACATCGCCTAGCCCATTACCATGTGCAAGCAATATGTTCCCTTCCACCGTTAGTGTTTACAGCTGCTCGGGAAAAAAAAAAAAGGTAGAACGAAGCGGTGCAAAATATTGAGTTCTGAAGCTGTTTTCGTCTGGCTGAAGTGTTTGGAGATTCACTCCTTAGGTTGAGTGTTTTTTGTTTTGTTTTTGTGCTTTATTTGTTGCTGTTTGTTCACTCAAATATTTACTTGTTTGTATGCTTGTTTATTTTGTTTGTCACACACACACACACACACACACACACACACACACACACACACACACACACACACACACACACACGCACGCACGCACACACACACACACACACACACACACACACACACACACACACACACACACACACACACACACACACACTTCGCTCGCGCGAAGAGGTCATGGTTGTTGGCGCTCCTCAGAGCAGCCCGGGTCAGGTGTTGACCTCTCTCACACCTTCACCCACACCCACTTTCTTCATCATTGCTCTCATCTCGTCATTAGTGTTTAGTGCGATGTGTTCTACTGTGAGATACAACACTACTTATCTATACCGCCTACGACGTGCCTCCGCCTACCCCCCAGCGAACGTTATCCGGAAGCTAAAGGAACTACATATTTTTAAAAACCGCAGTGCCAGGAAAAGTTCACGAGTGACACATAACATACCAGTGATCACCACCACCAGGAGAAATACTAAACCCAAGCATGCCAAGGACTACAAACACATCGAAGTGCCTCGCCAGTGGTACAACCTGCCAACCCTGCTACTCTCCAACGTTACCTCCCTCAACAACAAGCTAGACGAAGTCATCACCACCATCAAATCCACCAGCGCTGACGTTGTGGCCATCACAGAGGCGTGGCAGATAGTACCCGAGCTCTTTAACATCACTGATTTCCAGCTCTTCCATCGTCTGAGAAGAGGTAAACGAGGCGGTGGGTTAGCGCTCTATTGCCACACCCACCTCAACCCCTGCCTACTCCCCGTTGAGACACCCGAGGGTGTGGAAACCCTCTGGGTCAGGCTCTCACCCCCCTCCCACCCCCGACTCGCTCCCTCGGTACTAATCTGTCTGGTCTACTACCCTCCCCGCGCCGCCTCCGCCACCTTGCTGATCAACCACATCATCGAAGAAATGGACCAGCAGCGCACTCTCTTCCCCTCTGCAAAAGTAGTTGTTTGCGGTGACTTCAATCAACTCCACACCAGTGATATTGAGGACCAGCTACATCTCACACAAGTAGTAAATTTCCCCACACACGGCACAAACACACTGGATTTAATCCTCACTGACCTCACTTCCCACTACCTTCCCCCTAAGCCCCTCCCTCCCATGGGACGCAGCACACACCTGTCAGTTCTTTGGACACCTGCACCTACCACATCCAACAAAACCCCGCCAGCCACCAAGACCTACAGGCCTGTTACGGACTCAGCCATCCGCGCGTTCGGCCAATGGATAACACGCCACCGCTGGGTTGAAGTCCTTACAGTGGATGACGTACACCAAAAATGGAGCAACTACACCAGCACAATTACCGCAGCTTACCACCACTTCTTCCCGCTAAAATCAAGACGAGTGCACCCTTCAGACACCCCGTGGATTACACCCAGAATAAAACGTCTCATTGAACAGAGAAATGACGCCTTCCACACCAACCCTACACTCTACAAGCCCCTCCGCAACAAAGTTATCCGGGAAATCAAACGAGCCAAGGCCACATACTACCCCAAAAGATCCACAGCCTTAAGCAAGCTAACATTGGGAAATGGTTTTCAAAAATTAAGGCCTTGTGTGGCCTCAACAACAGCGCCCCCTCCATCCCGGGCGTATCTCACCTCCCGCCACCTGAAGCAGCCGAGGCCATCAATCTCCACTTCTCGGCCATCTGTCAGTCCCTCCCCAGCCTGGACCTGACCTCACTCCCAGCTTACCTGCCCGCCCCATCACCACTCCCCACGGTTGAGGCCTATGAGGTCGCCAGGTCACTAAGACAACTTAAAACAAAGCGGTCCACCACGCCCACTGATCTCCCCATCAAACTGTACCAGGAGTTTGCCCCCGAGCTGGCCACCCCCCTCGCCTCTATTTTTAACGCTTCCTTCCGTCAAAGTCAGTGTCCTGCTGACTGGATTAAAGCATATGTGTCTCCGATTCCCAAGACCACCACCCCTCAATCACCAGTGACTTGAGGCCTATTTCTATCACCCCATTCCCAGCCTCCTGTGTGAAGCCTTCATTTTCAAGTGGACTTACACTCATCTTGCTCCCCTCATAGACCCACAACAGTACGGCAATATCAAGTCAACCTCCACCACACACTGCCTAATTAATCTCCTGGACTTTGCCTACAGAAATCTTGAAAAACGCAAAACATCAGTTTCTCTCGCTTTTATTGATTTCCGAAAGGCTTTGACCTAGTTCACCACACCACAGTCATCAACAAAGCAATAAACCTAGGGCTTCACCCTAACCTGGTCTCCTGGCTGGCTGATTTCCTGCACCAGCGTAAACAGGTGGTGAGATTTCAGGGAGTGGCCTCCCCTCCTCTACACCTTACTTGCGGGGTACCTCAGGGGTCCAAAATGGGCCCTTTGTGCTTCCTTATCCTAATTAATGACGCCCTGACCCACACACCCCACCGCTGGAAGTACGTGGACGACACCACAGTGGGAGTAACAGTTGACAACAGCAACCCAGATTATTCCCACCTCCAGGAAACACTACACAACCTACACAACTTGACAACACAAAACATGGTCACCATCAACGACACCAAAACTACACTCCTACACATCAACACCTCCTCTGCCCTGTTGCCCCCCCTGTGGTGTCCATCAACGACACTCCCTCCGGGTAGTTACATCAGCAAAACTACTTGGAGTCACCCTGGACAACAAACTCACATGGAAGGAGCACGTCTCCCAGCTCACCAGATCTGCCACCTATAAACTGTACCTGCTGAGGAGACTCAAAACGCTGGGGCCCCTGAGTGTGCGCTGGCGAGCGTGTACTCCTCGTTCATCCTCCCCAAACTGACATACGCGTCCCCAGCGTGGTCTTCCTCCATCAACATCACGCAGCGCCGCCAACTTGAACGCGTCCAGAAGCGAGCCTGCAAAATCATCCTGGGCCCTCACTACACCAGCTACCAGGACGCCCTCGACTCCCTCCATCTCACCAGCCTACAACACCGTCACGAAACCCTACTACACCGGTTCGCAA
Source organism: Eriocheir sinensis (assembly GCF_024679095.1). NCBI lineage: Eukaryota > Metazoa > Arthropoda > Malacostraca > Decapoda > Varunidae > Eriocheir > Eriocheir sinensis. The sequence goes on along the minus strand of NC_066523.1, from coordinate 10,717,747 downwards.
CCAAGCTTCTCAACCAGCCCAGACACACACCCTCCCACCCGCAGTGAACCGCCCTCAGCAATCAGTGCGACACCACAACATTATTGCCCCGATACGGGCACGGACTGACCGCTATAAGAACAGCGCAGTGCCCGTGATGGTCAAATATATCAACAATGCAAACTAAGAGCAGCACAATTTGTATGTTTTGTAAATATTTGTCATTAGGACTTATTGTTGTTGTTATTATGATTATTATTATTATTATTATGATTACTATTATTATTATCATTATTATTATCGTGATTATTATTATTATCTTTACTATGATTATTGCTATTATTGTTATTTCTATTTTCCTTTTTATTTTCGATCATACTACTTTGTTCATTTGTCTCATTCATTTCATTTCATCTTCCATTGATGTATATTTTCAGCTCTAGGGCTGCCTGGTACTTCATGAAATAAACCGTTTATTATTATTATTATTATTACACGATAGCCTTGACAACAATCCTACTCCAAACTCGTCTTGGTATCATCAAAATCAACCCTTTTCATGTGCGTCACTGTCACTAGAGAGCGGCACTGGCGGGCAGGTGAAGACGGGCAGGTGCATAAGAGAGGGACGGAGACAGACAGGGAGATGAATATACTGATGAAAATGAAGATGTATAAATTGAAGGAGAGGAAGATGGACATTAACGTATATGTGGATTGTTTGGGTTATTAGATAAGGCAAAATTAGGGTGTAAATCAACAGATGACCGCACACGGAGGCCCGTGATGTGTTCATTAACTTGGCTAACCATTTAACAGTGGACATATACTGTAATGTCTGTAATCAAGAAGTAACTGGTGTATACTGGTGCTCCAAGGAATAAAGCGGATATGCATGATGTTATCTTATCGGTTCGTTATAAAGATTGATGTACAAGGATGTGCGGGAAAGGGGGGTGTCTCATTTTTTTTTATCATTGAATAATACTTCATCATATTTTTTCCATACTGTCTTATAACTCACGTCGCTATTTACATTGCTTTTATTTATTTGGTGTCCGGAAAATATCAATGGTTTTGCTCTCTCCCTCATACACACACACACACACACACACACACACACACACACACACACACACACACACACACACACACACACACACACACACACACACACACGTACGCAGTTTTTCGCACCTTCGTGTTGGCTTGCTGGCTGGTTGGTCCTCGGGGGTGGTTGGGGAAGGAGGAGGAGGAGGGAGGAAGTGAGGGAAGGAGCAGCGAAGGCGGGTCCCACCTCGACCAGTGCCGCGGGAGTCTGGCGGGCCGGGTTTTGCCTCTCCCTTGATGCTTCTTAATGACTTACCGGTTTGGCTGCAAAAAGAGACAGCTGAGAGAGAGAGAAAGAGAGAAAAAAAAGTAAATAGACCGTGAGAGCGCGGGTGCATGACTTCGTGATATTTCAATCCCCGCGCGGTGACGTCACGACCCATCTGTACCTGTTTACCTGCACCGGACTCGAACCGAGGGTGCGTTTGCTGGTGAAATATTTCCCTTGATGTCGTACCTGTAAGCCAGCGTGTTCATGTTGTCTTACCTGCGCTACTCGGACACTTGCAGGACTTGGGGGGGGGGGGCAAGGGGGAGAGGGGAGAGAAGGGAAGGTGTGTGGTGGGTCATTGGGATCATGATGCACCTTCTTTCTCATCACACCTTGGGAACTCTGTCAATACTCTCTCTCTCTCTCTCTCTCTCTCTCTCTCTCTCTCTCTCTCTCTCTCTCTCTCTCTCTCTCTCTCTCTCTCTCTCTCTCTCTCTCTCTCTCTCTCTCTCTCTCTCTCTCTCTCTCTCTCTCTCTCTCTCTCTCTCTCTCTCTCTCTCTCTCTCTCTCTCTCTCTCTCTCTCTCTCTCTCTCTCTCTCTTTAGTTTATGACGTAACCAAATCACTGGACGTAGTCTATCTTGATTTCCAGAAAGCGTTTGATAAAGTCCCGCATCATAAATTACTTTACAAATTAAAGCAAATAGGTATTGACTGTCAAGTAAACCAATGGATCGCGAATTGGTTGAGCAACAGACAACAAAGAGTAGTGATTGACGGATTTAACTCAGAGTGGGCGCCTGTCACTAGTGGCGTCCCTCAGGGCTCGGTCCTTGGCCCAGTGCTCTTCATTATTTACATCAACGACGTGGATGTTGGACCCAATAACCGCATTAGTAAATTTGCAGACGACACAAAGATTGGTAACTCGGTTCTCACTGACGAAGACAGGCAAATCCTCCAAGAGGATTTGCACAAAATTTCAGCTTGGTCGGATAGATGGGAGATGCCCTTTAACGTAGACAAGTGCCAGGTCCTTCAAGTTGGAACGAGGAATAAGAAGTTCGAATACGAAATGCGCGGCGTTAAACTCAAAAGCGTTCAATGCGTCAAAGACTTGGGGGTCAAAATCGCGTCAAACCTCAAATTCTCACAGCAATGCATCGATGCAGCAAATAAAGCGAACAGAATGTTGGGCTTCATTAAAAGAAACTTTGTATTCAAGAATAAAGATGTAATACTCCCGCTCTACAACAGGTTAGTCAGACACCACTTGGAATATGCGGTACAGTTTGGTCCCCCACCATGCAAAGGATATTGCTAAATTAGAAGGTGTTCAGCGTCGGGCAACGAAAATGATCCCTTCCTTGCGCAACAAATCCTACGAAGAAAGGCTTTCTACCCTTAACATGTTCTCTCTTGAGAAACGTCGCCTCCGAGGAAAACTGATCGAATGTTTTAAAATACTTAATGGTTTCACGAATGTAGACAGATCAACATTGTTTATGATCGATGACAGTCTGCGCACGAGGAACAATGGCGTAAAACTCAGATGTCGACAAGTAAATTCAGACTGCACAAAATTTTTCTTCACCAACGTTGTAGTGCGAGAATGGAATAAGCTTCCACCATCAGTGGTCCAGTGTAACACGATTGACTCCTTCAAAAATAAGCTCGACCGTCACTTCCTTCAACTTAATATCAACTAGAGTAGAAGTGCAACGTTTTGGAGTCTTCTGATTAATGTAAAATCACTTAGGTTTAAGGACAGACCACCAAGTCTGGACCATGGGGTCTGTGTGGTCTGATTTTCTATGTAAATCTATGTAAATCTCTCTCTCTCTCTCTCTCTCTCTCTCTCTCTCTCTCTCTCTCTCTCTCTCTCTCTCTCTCTCTCTCTCTCTCTCTCTCTCTCTCTCTCTCTCTCTCTCTCTCTCTCTCTCTCTCTCTCTCTCTCTCTCTCTCTCTCTCTCTCTCTCTCTCTCTCTCTCTCTCTCTCTCTCTCTCTCTCTCTCTCTCTCTCTCTCTCTCTCTCCTTATCTGCACATTAGCTTATCTGTATGTGTGTGGATGTATCTCTTTTTCTTTATGTCCGTATGTGTGTGTTTGTTTGTCTATCTGCCTGCTTCCTCTGTAGACGTGTGTATTTGTCTTTATCTTCTCTTTCTGTGTCTGTTGTTGATTTCAGGTGCGAAGGAAATCGTTGTGGTACGTGCACAAAAATAAATGTACTTTGAAGTGAAGCAATTACGACTTTCCCATTCTCTCTGTTGGCGATGGAAGGTCAGGCAGCTGTGAATAGAATACCAAATAGACGAGAGGACATACTGATATAAACTTGAGCCAATCATTCCTGTCCCTTCTGAAAATAGAGTTTAGGTCACCAGAAAGGAGCGTCACCTTCGTGGATATTATATTTACACTCAAGCGTGCGGCAGAAAATATGTTGAGTGATGTCCCTTCTCGCACCTTGGAGTAGTACAGGTGTGGCGCGCTGCTTGGGGGTCACTTTGGCTCTCCAACATTAATGCAAATGTCCCTAGGTCGCATCATATTAGTGTCAGGGGAACAAAATGACAGCATCACACCCACTCCCTCCTGAGCGTTTATGTAAATTTGCGGTGTCTTGCATAAATACGGTCGATGGCTGATGGCGCATTATGCTACACCAGATAATATTTATGCTCCTCTGTCTAGGCTCCCAACGTTATAATTTTATAGTGACGGAAAGGAGAGGAAAGTACAGCCTGCAGACCTTGATTCATGTTGTTACGTCGCCGCGTGGGACAGGCGGGAGGAGCGTGACGCATTTTTAGTGTGCGCGATCTTGCAGGCCATGAAATAAGGCCGCAGCAGCCGGGAAGGGAGGGCGAGTGGCAGGAAGCTGGCAGCCTTGGTCTTGCCACACTGAACTTCAGCAATCAGCAGTATTTTTGTCCTGGATAGCAGAACATTCGCATCGTATTGCAGGATCGTTAACCAAGCGGCAAGGGGTTACAATAAATCCTGGAAAATATTTTCTTTTTACTGATTTGTTTAGTCTTTGCGGCATTCCACTTGGATTAATGCAATCTTTGTTAAACACATTTCCTTTCCGTTCAGTCTCTACCGCATTCCTCGAAGGCTCTGGCATTCATTTTCGAGCTGTACATACACATATCCTTTTAATCATAAGAGCAGGACGGAAAACCACCGTAATATAAACACAAATGAACTCCCAAACCCAGCGAGGCTCGCTGCACCCAGACAGAGGACAGGAAGAGCGGCCTGGCGGTGGGCAGCCCACTGTGAGCGCCCCGAGGCTCTAAACCAAAGTTCTCACTATTCCGCGGCTCATCGGAGCGCCTAAGGCTCTGCCACGTCGCCTTGGGGTCCGTGGAGGGCACCCGCAGAGGGGCAGAGCGGCGCCTCCAGTCATGTAAACTGTGGCGACCCTTGACCAGTGGGCCGCAGGGCTGGAGGGGCTGGAGGGGCTCGATTATGGAGTCTTGGCAGCCACTTCCCAGGTGCACGAGGGCGAGAGATTAATGTCCCTTTGTTCCGCTGCATCTTGCATGTTGATACGCTGGACCGGCCGTGAACCCAGCGGATATCAGCTCGCAGCGCCACCTCCTTGTGTGTCCCAGTCCGGTTGTGAGGTAATTAGAGTTTGTCTTTGCTTAAGGGATTTATGTTAATGCAGACCGGCCTAGTCGTCTGTTTCAGAGAAGTCCTTCAAGAATATTGCAGTAAAAGATTCCTGCAGTAGCGCTTGTTACTTTTCAAGGGGAGGAGAAAATACTTCAGAGAAAAGTAACAGGGTATCCATATTGATTCCTAATTGGCAGGTGTGCAAATTACAAGGCGTGTAATTGCAGTTCACCGTTTTAATATGAACTCCTCCTACTTCTCCTCCTCCCCCTCCTCCTGCTCCTTCCACTTTTCCTCCCCCCTCTTCCTCCTCTTACTCCTCTGCCTCCTCCTCCCGAGCCTGCCTTGATTTGTCTCTCACATCCTGCCGGCTACCTGTGATGGCAAGATCATCATTCGCGGGACTCTCGGCCGCCAATTAAAGCCTAGTACGGCCCGCGGGGTTGGGCAGTGAGTGCTGGGCTGTTGAAGAAAAGAGAGATCTAGGCAGCTGTCAATACACAAATAACGAAAAGTAAATTCCCCCAAATACTACTTAAGAAACAGAAACATACATGGAAAACAAAAATAAACTGCAACCAAAATACAAAACAAAGATAAATGCGGCTTGTATTGGAGCCGCCCGTGGTGAACAGGAAATATCACAGGAATTACAAGACTTACACAACCAGAAGAGGATTCTGGTGAACTCCTTTCACTCGGCGTTGAACAGGAGGCCGCTTAAGTAGACAGAAAGTAACAAGGCACCTGGGCAGCGTTGTCTTCCTTCGCACAGCAGCTTTCTCGCGTAGGAGAGGGCCGTCTCGTGTGGGCAGCCGTGCCTTAGCCCACTGCTTCTCCGCTATAAGTGTTCACACACCATCAGTAGTTCGATGAAGTCAGTCTCCCGGAAATGGTAGCCGCGGGTCCTCCAGATTGGGGTTGTGGTGGTTGAGGAGGAGGCTGGTGAGGTACGGGAGGAGAATTTGGAGGTCGGGTAGGAGGTTGTCTGGGTTGAGGTGGAGTTCTATTCCTGAGCCACCACAATCTCCTCCTCAATACCAAACCTCCTCCTTAACCCATGCAATCTCCAGTTAACCTTTCAACCTCCTCCTCAACTCCAACAACCTACTCAACTACCACCACCTCCTCCTTGATATCCACGGCCTCCTTTCCTTTCCACACAGCCTCCTTCTTTACCTCTAAAACAAACTCCTTAACAAACTTCCTTTTCTTCTCAACCCTCACAACCATCTTCTGGACCTTCAGTACCTCCTCCTTTACTCTCACAACCTCTTCGGCTCCCTAAACCTCCTCCTCAACACTCACAATCTGTACCTAAAACTCAAGAATCCAGCTCGATCCCTACAGTTCTCGACCCCCACAACTCACTTTTACCTCCAGTATCTCCTCTTAACCCTCACAACCTTCTCCTCAACCCCTAGAACCTCCTCCTCAAAGCTCTCAACCTTCCCCTCAGTCCACACAACCCTCCTCGACCCCCACATGCCTTTTGGACTACCACAACCTTTTCTTTAACCTACATAACCTTTGTTTTAATACCACAACCTCCTCGACTTCAAAAACTTCCACAACCACCACCACCTCCTCTTTATTACGTTTGACAAGGCATGACAGATGTTCCAGTGTTCTCAGTACAGTGTAGTATTTCATGTCATTGCCTCTTTTCTTCCTTCTCTACATGCCTTTTTCAACTTTCCTCTCCACATCTCTAATTTTGCCTTTCTCTTCCTTCTCGTTTTTCTCATTCATCGTCTACTAGTTACTCCCCCCTCTCCGCTCCCCATTTTCACTTCTACTTACTTGTCTTCCCTTTCCCATGCCTTCTACATATTGGGAACTCATTAATTGTTTCATTCATTATCATTGTTAATAAAAAAAGTCGTTAGTATCTAATTACTATGTTAAAGTCAAAAGTCGCGCACTAATCTCTCCATAAAAGGAACAAGCTACCAATGAGTCTATAGGTTTCTATCCTTGTGTGTCGTTAGCTACACCTAAAACTCCCTTTTCTTAATACCGTACTCGTTGCCTGAGTTGATTGGTTCTGATTTTCCCAGGTGCTGAACACCAATGGACTTGGGGCATATACGACCCGGCGAGCCTGTTTCATGACCAATATTCCTGGAGCCCCGGAAGTCCCTCGGCTCCTCTCTCACGCGGCTCCTCTCCACAACAAAGAAAACAGTCCAGTCCCCCCAAATATATCTCATTGGAAACTACGTCATGTCTGGCCGTGGGGTCGTTTCCCTTTGCATCACGTTAAGAGGTGGGAGTCGCCTTTGTAATAAAGTCTGTGAGATGCAAGAGATTCCCGGATGACCCGCGGCAGGCAGGTCCTCCAGCTGCTTGCTCGCTTGGCTCCCACGACGGGCCGTCTCCTGTTGGCGCTGGCGGGTCAACAACATGCTGGTCCGGCGTAACGGTGCTCGCCAGGTTCACCATCGCCAAATGTGTGTGATACCTCCCAGGCGGGGCATGAGAATCGCGCATTATGCCCCTCCGTCATGAGGATACTGCGCCGGTTTCTTTAGCACTTCCTTCTCCCCTTGAGGTACGACCCGTCACCGGCGTGGGTCATTATTTGTTTTTTTCGTCACGTCAGTCCCGGCGGTGATCAGGCGAGGCTGCGAGAGATGGCTGGTTTTTCCTCTTTCTTTAGTGTGGGGGTATGTTTGTTTTTGTGTGTGCTGTTGTTTGTGCTGTGATGTGTGTGTGTATGTGTGTGTGTGTGTGTGTGTGTGTGTGTGTGTGTGTGTGTGTGTGTGTGTGTGTGTGTGTGTGAGAAAAACAAAAAAAGAAAAAAAAATAGAGAGAGAGAGAGAGAGAGAGAGAGAGAGAGAGAGACCTACCTAAGCACGCAAAGAATGCTCGCGAAGCATTTATTACCCCCTCAATGACTTAGTGTTTATCCTCCGCGCCGTCACCACGCACCTCCCACACGGCCTCCCAGTGGCCTGCCGCAGCGCCTTCAGAGCAGCAACGGCAGCAGGGAGAGCAGGTGGCGTGGCGCTGCCGGGTGGAGGGCAGGCTCTTTTTCTTTCTTTCGTTTCTTGCAAGTAATTACGTCTGGTTTATGCAAAGGTGAAAAAGCAGGTTACAAATTATACGAAGCAAAAGACGTGCATCGGATAATTACTGTGAAGGAAGTTAAAATAATTGAATATTGTAATAGCCTCCCCTGATTATTTTTATTCCTTTCAAGTTACTCACACGACACATTTGAGAATCAAATACCTCTTAAAAGTATAGCCTTCTTAACACAGACTTTTATTTATTACTGATCCCAGTTTTGTGTGAGTAAATTGAACTGACGTGTAATCATCGGTGACGTCTGCTTAAATAAAATCATTCACTTATTTTTTTCTCACCAGAATGTTGCTGTGGTTTGGTTACCCAGTAATAAACGAGACGTCGAAGGGGAGTCTAGGAGGTGGCGCCACAGCCTTCCTTCTACTCTATTTCCACCTTCCTGTGACTTCAAATGTTTCGAATGGAGAGTTTTAGGGCACGTCTGAAACAAGCGTGTTGCGGACATGATTTAATATACTTGTTTCGTCCCTTGTCTCTCCGCCGTAGACGAAAGAAAAAGTTGCTCCGGCGATATATTCTCGTCTATCCGGCAACTGTACACAATCCTTACCTATATGCCGCCTTCATCAGTCTGAGTGCGTGCTGCTCCGCAGTGCTAGAGCGAGTTAGACCAAACATAACCTCATCTGCACCTACTAAATCACACGCCGCTACCCACAATATGTTAGGAGCGGCAGCAGTATACGGAAGAACAGGACTACGAGTTGAAAGAGAGAGAGATGACGTTTGATAAAAAAAAAAAATCCTTTCTTCAGCAGAGTCAGGAGCTGGGTGACCTGCTGCCTGGAGCGGGTGGGCGCCGGGAACAGTGAGCACAAGGGTTTCTATCAGCGGGCATGCAGTGTCGGCAGGGCAGCGGAAGGGCTGTCGTGGCCGGGGAGGCAGCGAGCAGGGCCACATGATCACTTTATGTGGAACACTTCACTCCCTCGCTCCACCTTTCACCACCGGAAGCGAACACCTGTGTCCGGCCTGACCTCACTCCCACGCCTGCACACCTTGCTTACCTGCTGGACTTTAATAAATACCAGTGAATGCCAGCAAGAAACGCAGGTGCATGTTGTAATTAATCTCTAACACTTATCATCGACGCTTATACGGAGAAACTACCACATCCTTTTTTAGTTTTATTTCTTCCGTCCATGGGCGGTGAGAACAGGTATGACCACCTTCACGGGGCCTGTGACCTACCCTGCCGCCCGGGGCCTGAGAGTGACCCCTGACTTAGTTCTCAGGACGGGTCGACGCCGGTGGTGGTGGCGGTGGAGGTGACGGTGGAAGTAGTGACGGCGGTGGCGGAGGTGGTACTGCTAAAGTGGTGGCGGTGGCGGTAGTAGTAATGGTGGAGGTGGTGGTGGTGGTTAGCGTGACCCCGGGGCGGACAGTAGTCGACCCTAAGGTCATGCGCCGCAGGGGAGTCACGGCATTCCTCCTGAGGGCACGCCTTGTCGGGTGAGCCTCACTTACACGCCGAGGCTCCAGGGGCGAGGCGACCATTCACAGATCCATTGTTGCTGCTTCTCTGACGGAGCAGCCGCGTCGCCCATTCATGCCTGGGTCGCTCTTCCTCCAGAGCCGTCTGATGCCGCCCGCTGGGAAGGTTCCTGCTGTGTGTGTCTGTGTGTGTGTGTGTGTGTGTGTGTGTGATTTTTTCGTGTTTTTTTTCCGCACCGCCAAAAAGTTTCCAGCTACACTTCGTTTGTGATTCTTTTTCTTTTACCTAGATCTCACTCCTTATATGTCGTGCATGAATCAGATCAAAAGTCATATCTCATGTGGTGGATATCCCTCGTGGCCATATTTTTTTCTTAGAGTTTCACGGATTGTTCCTTCATGAACACACACACACACACACACACACACACACACACACACACACACACACACACCAAAACAAAACAAAGAAATTAGATAACCTCTAAAACGCACCGAGTCTCATTTTTAACTTTTCTGGTCCACGTGAAACAGCTGAGCCACCCCTCGCCCTGCAGGAAGCTTTAATCAGCGTGACGTTTCTTATCAAAAACACCACACCAGGAAGGAGGAAAGAGGGAAGGACACAACAGAGAACAATATCCAAACGAGAAAGCACCAGGACGTGGAGAGAAAAAAAAAATAACTGGGAAAAAAGAAAACGCACCTCATGTGAATATCAAAGCTGCACAAGGCGTCGCAGGAAGACAGAAGAATGGGAGCAAGAAAGTTATGAGAGTGACCGAAAAAACTGTTCACCTGTGGCCGAGGAAAAGGTCCCCGCGGGTGCATGAGGTGTGAGGTGTGTGTGAGCGTCCTGCGGAAAGAGCGGTGTTCTCTGTCCCACTTGCGTCGAGACGAACCTTGATGTGGAAGCAACCAGGCGAAAATATGCGTTTGTAGTCAGCGATGCGTTGTAACAGATTATTTCATTGTGACCGCCCGACCAGGACATTAATGGTGCTTTGTTTTGACTTTTGTGGGAAGCTGTGTCCCGCTGGATGCATTTTACATTCATATGCTCTGCACGGTGTTTTCTGCCACTCCCTTGAGAGACAGAGGAAAGGGCGAGAAAGCGGATTCTAAAAGGCCAGGATATTAAGTTGATGATTGCGATGTTTTTGCGGTACAGGGAACGAGCGCTTGACTTAATTATTGTGGGTGAGCAGGGAAGTGAGTGAGGCTATTGTTGGTTCGGTCGCTCGGGACCTTACGCCTCGATATTAGCTTCTGTCGTCGTTAATCCGAAGGCCAATGTCCGCTCCAAGCTCCAAAATATCAGGATCTTTGTAACATGCACGATAATTGACAGTGATTACTTTTGCGCGGTGCGATGCTGCTTTTGATTTCGTAATCTTTGTTTTCGTTTACGCTGTCTTATTTAATTACACACACACACACACACACACACACACACACTACACTAATCCAACTCCCCCCTTCTCTCTCTTTCTCTCGCTGTGCTCCTCCCCCCTCCCCCTTTCGCCTCGCTCCCTTCCTTTCCCCCCCCCCCCCGCCCCATCATCTCGGTTCCCTTCCCTACCACTCGCCAGCGGGGCAGGAGGAAGTCAATCCAGCTTTTTCCCCGCCGTGTGTTGCCCCAGAAAATCACGGGGTCAGGTATGGTACGTGGGGGGAGTGTGTGTGTGTGTGTGTGTGTTTTAGTCTCTCCGTCTGCGAAAGGAGGTGTAAAAATGATATGAGTGTTTTAAAGTGTTTGCTCTTGGGGTTTAAGGGGCGTGTTATAACCTCGCGCCGTTTATATTTTGACGTTTTAAGAAGTTTTATTAATGGCCGAGCATGAAAGAATAAGTGACAGACTGGCAAGGGGGACGCCACATTTCCTTCACCTTGTCAGTTAATAAATGTCCTCCCATTCTCAACGATTACCTGTGCAGAAAAGAGGTTCAGACAATATCACGGTCATTGCTCAGTGTTTACCCGCATGGAATTATGCTTAAGGTAAAGTAGAAAGTGGTGCATGGGCGTGAAGGTGGTGGAAGGTGGGAGTGAATCGACCATTCCGAATTTAATGTATGCAGATGATCCAGTGGTATTTGCAGGCAGCCGCGGCCACGTCCGCTTATTATTGTTGGGAATCCTGTGATGCATGCGATCTGATACTCCTGGAGATTGATGAAGAGAAAGGTAATTATAGATGTACACTAGGAAGGGGGAGAGAGAGAGAGAGAGAGAGAGAGAGAGAGAGAGAGAGAGAGAGAGAGAGAGAGAGAGAGAGAGAGAGAGAGAGAGAGAGAGAGAGATGATAGTAACCAGAGGAAAAGGTACAAAAGAGAGACATAAAGAGATTAGAAATGATAGATACAAGAGAGAAAAAAATACAAATGCAAGAGAGAGAGAGAGAGAGAGAGAGAGAGCGTTGAGTAATGTGAGTAATGCGGCACAAGTTAGTTCAAAGACCTGTTTAACTTGTACAGCGGCGCGGGAGGCGGCGGGGCACATGTGCGGCCCACGCGCCCACTGGCTGCAGCAGGTCGAGGGATTAATGTTGTAGCTCTTCGACTTTCTTCGCGTTGATTGTTGTCGTTTTTTACGGGTAAAGAGATTGAACGGCGAAAAAAATGTATGAAGATGCCCGTGAAAATTCCCCTCCTGCAAAGTTAATAGAAGCAGCAGCCAGAAAGATGCTACCAATTTGTCCCAGAGGTGTCTTGATAGTTTCCTTAAAGCGTTTAGGCCCCGGATGTAGTAGAAGGCAATAGAGTGTACCAGTGAAAGGGATAAATACATGAAGATAGTGATTAACTCTTGCACGGATGAGTTGGGCAGCACTGGGATGAGATTGAGTTACAAGTCTTTTTGCAGTGAGGCCGCAGGAGGGGTGGCAGCATACAGTTAGCCAGTGTAGAAGAACAATTTGCATGAAATAAACAAAGATATCATCGGAAGCAACAGTGGAACATATTGTAGAGGGTTGAAGGTAGGCAGTAACAAGAGCATAGTTCAGGTTTATTATTATCTCTATGAAAAATAAATGTAGGTATAAATTTGGAGTACAAGTGATGTGAGACCTATGAACGAGCCCCTCATCGAGTCTCATCATCCTATATAACAGATTGAAACAGTGGCATAAAGTTCTTGAATTTGGTCAATAATATCGGCATCACTATATAGCAGTATTCATCCGCACCAACAGGCTTCACGGGGTCAACCACCAGTTGCTTTAATATGCACAGAACTTCAAGGGTTCTATGGAAAAACATTGCCTAGAAGAACTTGCTGTCAGTATTTTCTCGGATAGTCCTTAGCAAACAAGTCATAAAGGACTCGTCCGTTTAGTTGACTGATTGTTGCCGTGGCCTCGATTCAAACCCTGATCAGATCGGACTGCCACATTGATAGCGAGGCGAGTGAGTCGCTTTAATGCCGTCTTAGCACAATTCATATAAGATCGGATTCCCGTAAGAAACTTTGGCGTGACCTGCGCCAGTCTGCAGAACTCTCGCCCAAGTTACATTGAAGCGGCACAGTTAAGGGCCATCAACGGAAATTTTAAAAAAATTGATTACACACCACTGCGAGTACCTGATCAAATAAAGAGAACGCAAGAATGTCCAAACTATTATTTCCGCATGTAGTAACTACACCTTCAGGAGCATGAGGGGACAATGGAAGAAAATACTTCCCGTCAAAATTGTGGCAGCATCGACTATGATCGCACCGAATTAAAAAAAAAAAAGAACCTCTGAAAATGCACCATTATCGATGTTAAGAATAAGATTCAGTGATTCTCAGACATAAAGAAAAGGAAACTGGTGATAGTTTTTTTTTTTTTTTAAGATTATGGAGCTGTTATCAAGGGAAAGTTTCTGCACATTTCAATTTGTGTGCGCGTGCACACACACACACACACACACACACACACACACACACGCACACTTAAACACACACACACACACACACACACACACACACACACACACACACACACACACACACACACACACACTTTTGCACATGGAAATAATAAAACAACAATAGTTTGTGGATTTTTGTAAACGCTGACACAGGCTTCTCTGTTTATCTTTGTGTTGTGTTGTATCGTGTTGTTGCCGTGGAAGGGTTGGGGTCGGAGGTGGGGGGTGGAGGATAGGAAAGGGGGGTGGAGGAGGTGAAGAAGCTTAAAAGAGGTACAGCCGGAGACTTGACCTCCGAGAGTGAGGTCTTCCGGGTGGCGTGAGGGCCGGGGCGTCCCAGGCCGGTGGCTCCTGCGGCTGGCGCTGCCGGGGTACTCGCCGCCCTCTGACCCCCGTCATGGCCGCGGGCTGTGCCCCTGATTCTCCCCGGGGGCCGGATGTGGCTCCCTCGCTGCTCCCGCTGCCCCGAGATGAGATAAAGACTGGGATGCCCACCTGGCGCGGGAGGCGAGCGTGGTTTGTTAACCTGAATCTTTATAAAAAAAAAGTTTTGTTTCTTTCTTCGTAGGTGCGGACACGAAACCACAAAATATCCTGTTTCTTGCATCGTGTGAGAAGTTTTAGTAAACCAGTAGGTTTAAGATTTCACCTGTAACAAGTCTCATGGGCTGGAAAACATATTTATTGTCTGTTTACTGCTTTTATGCCCTTGAAAGTATTTAAACTTCTAAAGTTAACGTTTGTCTGTAGATAATATTGCTATGTGGAATAAGAAAGTTTTTTTTACCATGGTTGATGCACGAATTGTAGATCAAAGATGTCAACGAATTGATAACTGACAGCAATACTGCTAAGCATGAACTAAGGAAACCTGTTTTAAGAAATTATATTTTATATTGTAACCATTTAAGATGTCTTTTAACTTATGACGATAAGCCAGCCATCGAAACGAATAATTCTGATTTCAGACTTATATTCACAAAATAGTGAACTAATTTCATCAACCACTTTGTCACCTGAGGAGTATGTAAGATTAACACTAGGTAAATTCATTAAATTCATCAAAGATTAACTTATGCTGATAAACTTCCCTGTAGGGACACACGAAAATAATTTTTGTTCTTTATTATGCTGATCATTTATGAACCAGAATCTGATTTGTAAGTTTTTAGAGGAATAGCCAAAGAGATGTTGATGCATATACTAGTGTAAAGCGAAAAGAGATGAGAGTCATAGGAAACAAATATAGATTCAGGATATTCTGTGTGATACTTATAGAAAAAAATGATCACGAGGAGGTCAGATCATAATTCAAGCAACTGTTGCATGGGAAGCTGCTTGCTGACGAAATATAAGACTTGTGAAGGAAAGCGGGGCCGAGGCATGCATGTAACTCTGTCGTGCATATAGCCTCGAAAAAGCGTTTCTGAAGCCAGTTGGAGAGCGAGGGATAGTAAGAAATGAATGGAGAAAGTGTGTGTAGAGAGAGAGAATATTTCCCTAAACATAATCAGTTTCATGTCAACGCATTCTGCCACATTCGAGGTATAGTCACACTGAGGTGGCACCAGCCAGTCGCATATATCGTCCCTCAGTGAGATGGAGTGAGCGTCTCAGACACCTTTTTCTCTGTTATCTTGGACCTGTAACTATAGTGATATGTTCTTGAATCCT
This sequence comes from Eriocheir sinensis, assembly GCF_024679095.1. Taxonomy (NCBI): domain Eukaryota; kingdom Metazoa; phylum Arthropoda; class Malacostraca; order Decapoda; family Varunidae; genus Eriocheir; species Eriocheir sinensis. Next base: position 10,702,699 of record NC_066523.1, on the reverse strand, counting down.
CGTCATGATTATTTTGGTATCATATGTTATAAAGTTTGCCACGTATAATTTTTGACAACTGATGAGAGTGAAGAATCTTTGGCGTAGAGACTGAGATTTCTATTTCTAAAAGATTTTCACAGACTGAGGTCACGGTTGTCACCCTCACGTCATGGATGATGCACGGCGCGACGGTGCTCGTTGCTGGGCTGGCCGGACGCGGGGTCACGGCGCCGCGGGCTGGCACTCCCGTCGGGACTCGGGAGGGCAAACAATACCTGCCTTCGACGGGGGCACTTTCACTTCCGGCACCGCGCAGGTCGGACGCCAGGCATTGTTGCCGCGCGGCGCCACTCCCTCACAAAGCGCAGCGGGGAGGCGTGATGTCTGCCGCGGCCTGGGTCACGCTTCCCTGCCCCCCATTGTGCCTACACCTCCAAGCCGCGCACATGCACTCAGCGTAACTACTGCATTGAAATTTATCCTCGTCGATGACCCACACCACTCCTGCCTCACCGCCTGCACGCTCACGTTGTCTTCTTCACCTTCATGCACCAGCCACGTCGTTGTTTCTCTTCTTCCTCCTCTCTCCTCCTCCTCCTCCTCCTCCTCCTGTTGTTGCCTTCCCTTACCTCCTACCACAAGCCTCTCAGGAAACGGGGAGTTAGTGTCTCTGATCCTTCCGTCTTTGCCCTTAATACCGTCAAGAGGATTAACAGACACCTTAGGGCCGGTGAGAGGGCAGCATCCTGCGCCGCCGTCCGTACCTGGGTGACGCCACGACTACCTGGCATCTCTCTCTTGTTTGCGTCACGCTGTAGTAACTGAAATGGATTTGCTTTGTTTACTTTTACGTTTACCTGAGTGATGTTATTGATTGGCAACTCATTAGCAGGCCTTTCAAGTTTTCGGAGTCTTGTGTGATGGCAAGAAAGATAAGTACCTCGATGTATTGAATCTATGGGACCACGTAAACACTAACCGATTAAATAATTATCGCTTAAATTATCACAGGAGTAGGATCAAAATTTGCTGATCATATGTGTAATAATTAGGTATCTTTTGTGTTCGTGGCATGAATCAGTGAACAAAAAAAAATCTCTGGGTGAGGTGATTAAAATTGGGAATACAAGAAAAATGAATAATTCTTTCAACAGCACGAAAGGAAATTCAGTGATGACAACAACTTGCAATAATATTTTTGGGGAAGCACAACAATGAAATTTCCTCAGCTGCATATCTGGAATAGGTTCACACTCCCCCTCAGCCGCCCTGATGATATCTCCGCGCTGCCCGCTGCGTCAGCTGACCCGCTCTTGCCGAACTCGTCCAGGCACTTCACTTTGTTATCACCTGCACGATGGCCCGCTAAGAGGACGCCATTATCAGGTGACCCCGCCACCTACACCCCTGCGTGACTCGGTCCATGATTCCCGCCGCTAACAAGGTGCCCGAGGTGGTGCCCCCCATCACTACATCCGGTACCTGTCCGCCGGCTAATCATTACAAGTGTTACACAAATCATCCCTCGACAGCCCCTTCAGTAGCTGGGCAGAACAAGTCGGTTGCCTCTTTTCCAGTAATCATGGCCTACGTGTTCGCTGGGTAATCTTTGTAGGTATTACTGAAAGTATCCCTCCACAGCACTGTTTTTTTAATGCTCAAGTCGCACCTCAGAGTAATATATAGCGATAGAACTAGATCGTCACTCCTTAAAAAAAAAAAAAGGCAACTACATACCAGATGACAGGAAAAACATCGTTCCCAGTAGTATCAAAATGCTAACAAATGGATCATCATGATAATGCTTAAAACAAAAGAGTCGCAGGAGGAAAAGCTTGAAGTGGCCCTTATTAGTTACATGGGCGGAACAAACTGACTGTCTCATACCACCATTCACGGCCGCCCTCAACTCTTCACGATAAGGGAGCGGCCGGTGAGGTGTGCCCGCCTGCGAGTGGCCCACCGTATTATCATAATGACCATTTGTTTGCTTCAATCCACTTCGCCGGGCCACAGGTTAATGTCGCCACCAATTTCCTGATCTAATGGCTTGACCTCACCCCGGTAACCCTGGCTTCCTACCTGCCTGGAGAGCAAAACGGGAGTAAACGAGGGAGGAGGAGGCCAGGGGAGATGATGACTAACGATGAGCATTTACAAGTGATTCAAGGGTGACAACGGAGTGCAATCAAGAGAAATTAGAGGACTTTTACCTGATCGTCAATTGGAAGATGGAACATCACGTCTCGGAAAAGGCAAAACGTGAGGCCGTGAGTGAATGGATGATACAAGGAACGTGACATCGCTTACACGCGGCACGAATGGGAATGCGAGGCGGGCGAGGGATGCTGCGAGTGTTTAAGTACCGCAATGAACGAGATTCCTGAAGGCAATAACAGAGGGCGGCGTTGTGGGAGGCGGTGCCGAGGGTGGCTAACGGGACCAGGCTGAGGGAGGTCGTCTTATCGCACCGAGGAAGGACGGCGGTGCAGGAGAGAGAGAGAGAGAGAGAGAGAGAGAGAGAGAGAGAGAGAGAGAGAGAGAGAGAGAGAGAGAGAGAGAGAGAGAGTCAATAAAGGTAGAAATAATACCAGGTGCAAAAGGTGGAGGTGGAGGTGGAAATAGAGGTGGAGGACGGACTCGAAAAGGACCACATGAGAGCTGAGGTTGCGTGTGTGTGTGTGTGTGTGTGTGTGTGTGTGTGTGTGTGTGTGTGTGTGTGTGTGTGTAAGCTCTCTCTCTCTCATCATTACCTCAACCTGCCCTGCCCGCACCTGCCCCCCCTGACCTCCCTCTCTCCTTCCCTTCCGCCTCCTCTCTCTCCACCTCGCTCCTTCCCATCCCACGGCCGGTGATTCCCTGCGAAGTATGTGCCTTTGTGTTCTCTTTCTCCTCGTATTCACCCAACGCTCGGATGCTCTACTGCCTCACGTTCCATTTAGAAGCGACTCTTGCCACACCACGAACTACCCCGCTGAAGGAAGCTTTGTCTCAGGCGCCCCATCTTGCGTAATTGTTTGTGTCTGCAGGTCCTGAGGTGATTTGCTGGGGCCGTGCTTGTATGCTAGTTAGATTGAAGTGAGTTGGAGTGATCTCTATGATGCGGAAAGGGAAATAGATCAGTGGCTACGTATATGCAAAATCTCCGCACCCTCCACGCTGCTTTCTGCTCTAACAAGGGAGATGATGTCAAAGAAGGAGTGTCAGAGATAGTTTTTGAAGTGTCATGATTTTCCTTTTGAAGTCTTCTAAGTCTCGTCACTAGCAATTCTTTATTTATTTTACCATTTCCATTGTTTATTTCACTTCTGTTTTCCTCTGTCCCCAATATATCAGTCTTCGTTGCCTCTCCCCAAAATCATCTTTATTTCGCCTTTCCCTTATCATCCGGTCTTCTCCGTGCACCCCTTCCTTTCTCCTCTTCTCCACTACCCCCTTTCACTTTTCATCTCCCAGCTTATCCCTTCCTATCTTCACCTTACCATCCCGTCCTTTTCTCTTCCTTCCCAGTCTTATTCGACCTTTCTCTTTCGTACCATTTACCCTTCTCTTCCTCTTTATCGCACCCTGTCTTATCATTCCCTTCCTTTCTTTTCTTCTTCCGCATCCACCCTTGATTCTTCCCCTGCTCTTCCTTCCAGTCCAATCCTCCTCCCTGTTCTCCCCCTTCTTTCACTCTCTTCCTGTCTTCCCAGTCTCCTTAACCTCTCCCTCCTCGCGTCAGCTGATCAGAAGACAAAACATGGACGTCAGGCGGTGAGCCATGAAATAGTCAACATGCGGCGCCTTTTGCTTCCATACTCTTCCTCCTCCTTTTGTGGCTGAAGTGTATGACGTGCCGTATTTCGCCCACACTGAACTGTATCTTTTAAACATTATTGGTCTCTGTTCAGCTCTCACATCGTCCAGCACTTGCTCATAGTAGCTTCTTGACTATAAATATTTGTTTTTTCAAACTATGCCTTTGCGGATCAGGGAGTGTTCTCTCAATGCGCACTTCACTATGCAAACCTGTTCTCCACACCTGGCGATAGAGCGTAGAAAAACGGAGATACGCGACCCGCTGCTCTAATCCACTTGCCAATGGCGCTCCACTCGGTGACACGGAGGTAGTGGGTGACCTCTGCCCCGCCGCCAGGACCTGCTCTCCTTGCTCCAGGTCAGGCCAAGAGAGCGGCCTCGGGACCCTTGGACAAAAGCTGGCCGGAACGACTATCAACACGACCCGGTCTTCGAGTCCTGCTTTGCATATTGACTTCGTGACAGGCCCCAGTTCACGCCTTAGTGGTGGAGGTGGTTGAAGGGCTCAAGGGAGGGGGGGAGAGGGAGGAGTTAAGGAGTCTAGTGGTGGTGGTGGTGGTGGTAGTGGTGGTGGTGTGAGAGGTGAAAGTGGTGCTGTCCAATTTTGGTGGGGGCGGCAGAGCATTGATGAAATGACGGGGTTTGGCGTGACGTACGGTGACGGCAATGTAGGTGTTGGTGTTGGTGATGGCGGTGGTCGTGGGTTTAGCGGCGGTGTTCGGCTCGGGATGGCTAGGCTGCGTGGGTGGGAAGGGGGAGGGAAGTGATGGAAGTGTCTGTGTCTGTTGGGCGGTTGGGCAGGGATGGCGAGATAGTGAGGAATAGCGAGAGTTGGAGATAAATGGCAAAGGTTGGCGAGATAGTGAGGGTTGGCGATGAATAGGGAGAAATGCTGAAGGACCTACCTGACGCAGCGGTGAAACGGCAGGTGTGTCCTTGGGCCCCGTTAGTCATCACGGTGGCGGTGCTGTGGCGTCGCGGTGCTGCTACGGGTGTTTCTGGGGGAACGGTGGCCGAGGGGTGGTGATGCGGGTGATGCGGGGGAAGAGGGGAGGAGTAGGTGATGGCAGGGAGGTTGTGTGTCGTGGTAGGGGAGGGAGGTTATGATGAGGGGATAGAAGCGGGAAGTGGCGGGGGGAGTGGAGGGCATACATCACCAGTTGTCATTGAGAATTTAACTTTCCCCGTCAATATTTTTTTCCTTCTTGACGGAATTCAAATGAGGATCAACGTTGAGTCGACACGAAGCTTTGTGTCACGCGCAAGACTGAAGGTGTAAACACTTTCCAGGATATTAAATCGCTCCTCAAGGACGGCATCACCTTATACTTGAAGGAAGATGAAACTGTAAAAACCACACCGGTACTATCTTATCGATCCTTCTTTTTTATTTCCTCTCCTTTCTAGTTACTTTTCCTTCCGCCCCTTTTTTATTTCTTTTTCGTACCTCATCCTCATCATCGTAATATTTCTTCCCTACTTTTCCTCACCTCTTCCTTCTTCCTCTTTACGGCATTGCATATTACATAACACACACACACACACACACACACACACACACACACACACAGCGCACCGTTCTCCACCCATTACATTTCCACACACAAAAAAAGGAGACCGTCTCTGGAACAAAACATAAGCGTTCACTCGACTACAATGAACGCATTAGTTTTCTGAAGCCGCATGAGAAATATCAGAGAAACAAGAAACTCAGAACGAAGATTCCTCGCCTTGACGGACGGACGGACAGACGCTTTTATACGGGCGTCTTGCTAGGAATTAACGGGTCATATCCCTAAACCTTTCGGCCCCTACACACATATTTGACAAGGCTTTCGTAGGAGTGGTGGGCATTTCTATTGACAGTGTTATGACCCTGATATTAGTCGAAGCTTACGTATACATACCATGAGCGTAAAAAACACTTCTGAGAACTCTATCAATCTCCTTCTCGACCATTGGAAGTTGATGCGAGAGGCGGAAGAATCAAGGAATACTGATCTATGTCTCTTGAGTATCTTTATCCGCGGCGAAGCTAATGGTAAAGTTGTGTTTTGAATGTTAATGTTCGACTGGACGGGGAGGGGACGAGAGGGTGCACACCAACGCTACGTGAATGATAATACCTCGCCCACCTCTGGACAACAGGTCTGGTATAGCACTCCGCCTACCTCATATACACCTCACACTCATGGTACTCCGCTTACCTCATGTACACCTCACACTCCTACCCATCCACACCCGTTCCTCGCTCTGTCTGCCTCTCGCTCCTCTCTCCTTCCTCATCCCATCCCTCCGCCCCTCAACATCCGCTGTTCTAGCCTTCACCTTCCCCCAGTCCCCTTCCTCCTCCTCTCCCTCCTCTCCCCCCACCCGTCTTCTCACCTCCCCGCGCCCTCCACCCAGCACTTGCTCGGGAACAAAGAAAGTAACAATACTCCGCTCGACACCAATACAGCACAATGAGTCTCCTCTTTCGGGGCAAAACATCAAAGAGTCTTATTCAACACAACTCCAGTGTGGTTCCTGTTTCTGCAATTTTGTGGATCGTGTCTGCTTGATAAGTCTTTTTTGGGAGGTCATTTATATCAGAAGAATAGGAAGAAAACTGGTGGATTTACTCTTTGTTTCTCTCTATGTAAGAAAGGTAAATTGGTAATAGTGTCGTTTTAATTCAGTTTTTTTTTTTAATACTAACAATACTGAGAAAAACAAGGGAGATAAAGCTACATTAAGATGATATTTCCCTCATTTGTAGTGATAAAAGACATGTAAGTTGTTATTCATACATGCAAATCAATACGTGAGAGATAAATTCCATGTTTCTTTTATCAATCAACACCCCGTAGTAGATAATTAACACTTGTCTGCCTGCCACGTCGCCTTCACCTGCCCTCAGAACGCTGCCACTTTTAACTCATTGCAATGCATCGCCACGCCGCCTAGCCCCACCTCGCTGATCACCGCCGCCGCCACCTCCGGATCAACGAAAGGCAGGGGGGGCAAGCGGGGGGCGGAGAAGGGGCTGGGTCGGAATGTGCATGACCCCTCCACCACCACCATTGGGACGCTTCTTATAAATTTACGATCGACAGTAGTCTTTAACGAGCACCAGTAACCTCTGAACTAATTGCTTAAGCACCTGCAGGAGTTTAATTTTGGCTCCGGGTGCATCTGTTGACTGAATAATGAGCGTGTTTTGTTAAGCGGTGTTGTCTGTCTCTCTCTCGCCGCCGCGCCTCACGGGAACATTGGGTGTGGGTGTGGGTGTGGGTGGTGTGTGTGTGTGTGTGTGTGGATGTGGATGTGGGTATGGGTGTGGGTGTGTGTTATAGGTATTGATGTGTTCAAAATGTGTATTAGTCAGCCACGTTGAAATGAATGTTTGTGTGAAATGTTTTCGTTATTCTGTATTCATGCGATGCATCCTCTTTTTTTTGTCCAACCCCCAATTAGTAGTTGATGCAGGTGATAAAGCGGCGCTAGTACAGACAGGGTAATTTATATTCTTCCAATACAGTAATTACACTTGAAGGATATATCTTTATATCTTGATATACGAGGCTGAATAAAAGAACAGAGGGTTTATTACTCCTTGTTATGCGGAATAAATGATATGCTTACTTTAGTCTGTCGTTGGAGTTTTAAAAATATTCCCGTTTTCTTTGATATTAAGAACAAATATTCACCCTTTTGTTCTTCGCGAATTTTCCTCGTTAATCATAGTCAAATCATATACTTCTCATTTCTGTATTATTATTGGACTTTCTTTTACCGATTATAGTACTAATTTTCTAAGGACTTACATTATCTCTGACACCTATAAAAGACACTAATTTATGAAGCATGTTGCAGTTAATTTATTTTCTGGTCGAAATCGAATTATCTCGTTTTTTACATTTCGTGGGGCGTCTCCTGCAATCCAGGTGAGAGACGCCCACGAAGACCCACGGGCGGCAGGTGCTGTGGCGAACCCTCTGCTGACAGGTGTTTCCCGCGACCCTTGACGGTCTCCATTACTCCCGGGAGGATTTAATTGCTAGCCCTTCAGCAACCTGCCCCTTCTCACTCCTGTCTCTACCTGCTCCCCTATTCCTCTAATGATTATGTAACCCCCCACGCAGCCGACAGCACGCCTCCGACACTCTCCTCAATGCCCCTTCATTACTACCACCACATCCATTAGACTCTCTGCACCTCTCTCATAGTGTTCTTTTACCGCAACAATATTCAGAGAAAACTATATACATAGCCATGCAATTACACAATGTCGTCCTACATATGTGTGTGTGTGTGTGTGTGTGTGTGTGTGTGTGTGTGTGTGTGTGTGTGTGTGTGTGTCTGTGTCTGTGTGTGTGCGTGTGCGCGCGTGTCCTTGCAATGTGGACGTCTCGAGCAGGACTCCGTTTTTTCTTCTCCCCGGATGTCCCGCACCGTCGCCTCGACTCTTCCGCCGCCGCCTCTGGTGACCGAGACTCCCGTGACGAAGCGCCGCCACCCGCCGCCGCCAAGGATGAAGGAATAATCTTCCTTTAGCCTTGGCCGTCAACACCTTCCAGGAGACTTTCTTCAGAGTTCAGAAGATGTTCGTTGAAATTTTTAGTTTGAACTCAAGTTGAATTAAATATTTTCCACATATCGGAATGATTGGGTTGAAGTTACATGGAAGGAGCAAGTTACCCCTGCACGAATGAGCAACATTCTCTTCTTTGTCCTTGAACTTTGCGGGAAACATATTTTGTTACCTCCGGCAAGTGTCATTCCGGAATACAAATATCTCATCCCTGTCCCCAGTGGCCGCTTTGCTTTGGGTCAAGCTGGTAGATAAAGTAATCAGCACGTCACTGAGGTGCGTCTTCCAGTGCATTGTTCTTTGCTTGCTGGCTCCTCATGACTTCAAGACTTGTAGACTCGTTGACGTGAGGTTGGAGTTCGAATTCATAATTTCTATTGTTTATGGTCACCCCAACAAATGGTATTTTCTTGAGAAGAAAAATGAACTGATCACCACTGGGTACATAAGTCCATAATCACATTTACTTATGTTTGAGAAGTCATTTTGCCTCTAAATAGTTGAGGAAAATGTTTCCTAGTTTTTGTGGTATATATTTATGAAGAAATCTAATAAGCTTGTTATAATTTGTGCCACGAAATTTTACTAAAGAGGCAAACTCTCCAGTGTTTATTCCTTCATATATTTCGACGTAAAATGAGTATCCATCATTCCTAAAATAATGTTTTTGTTAAGAGCATAACTTTTCGATATGATCTATTTTTGTTGTAGCTGAAATAATAAACATTTAATTTATACCTATTTTTACATGCAATGTACGGTAGAGGCTTCAGTTAAGATCACAGCTGCTCCATTTGTTTCTCTTCGCTCTGGTTTTCACAAACGGAGGGTAAATTTTCGGTAAAATATCATACTTTGTCGGCCACATGCAAGGGAAGGCCCTGCGCACTCTGACCCCGGCGGCAGGAAGGTGCCCGCGCCGGCAGGAATGCGGATCTCCTGACGAAATTCAAAATAAGTTTCCCATTTCCGAGAATGTTCACTCTGGCCATGAGTTGCTCCAACCGGAGATCAGTGCTGCCTAATTGTCAGAAGCGAGTCATCATAATTGTGTGTTGCTAAAACTAGAACTATTCTTACTCTGACTCACCGGATGAAGCGATTTGTTTGTCTAGGCGGCTGTGCGTCGAGTGGCCCGGCGGTTCAAGGGATCGACGTGAGTATGGATTAAGAGAGTGGCCCCAACATAAAAGCGCCGACAGGTGTGTGTAAGCAGCAATGAGGGTGGGGAAGAAGGCGTGACGGTGGTTGCAGTCACGTCGGAGCGGAGGGTAATTGCTGGGTGACCCTTGGCCCAGTAGCGCGGGTCACTCCTCGAAATGAGCGTCACCACCCTTCTGCGCTGCCAACTCTTTAATGGTATTCTGCGGTCCTCACAAGCCCGCCTCGCCGCGCATCACTCACGCCGCCTCGGACTCACCACTGAGCAGGCAAGATGTAAGTTGTCCATAAATCTCGGCTATTCATCTGCGGCCGCATGGGAAAAACTGTTACACGAGATGTTTGGCCGCGTGTGGCACCGAGCTCTGCGGTCAGACCTGTTCATTCATCAACCAACACCTTGCTGACTTCCTTCCTCCTCCTCATTCCCTCTCCCCTCCGTGTCTCATCGTTTCTCCCTCTTCCTCCCTTCACTTCTTTTTCCTCCCCTTTTACGGTCTTATTTCCAACGCTGCATATACATTTTCATCTCACCCTCACCCCTCTCCACTTTCTTCATCTTCACATTCTCTTTCTCTTCCTCCTACTCGTCCTCCTCTTCCTCCTACTCCTCCATCATATCGCTTTCTTTCAGTAACCGTTGTTCATGCTGGCTTTAGAGGTCTATAATAACATGCCATCAGAATCCAGCGCTGAACCGTTATTTTGTGTAATCTCATGATATTTTGTGAAGAAATACGCTTTGAAAATGATCCTTGAATAACGAAAATCATACCTGCATTCATACTACTAGCATTACTTTGTTTTATCTAAAAAAAACGCTGGATAGCAGTCATCAGTCATGTCTGCGGAAGCGTTTCTGTGCCACAGACGTAACATTAAAGTCCACAACGCCAGTCGAGAAGGCCAGCGTGGAGACATCGAGTGAAGCGAAACAACGTCTAGAAAACTGGAAGAGAAAGAAAAATAAGAGTGACGAGGCATCAAGAAGCCTTCGTCGGGCGTTTCCCTGACAGTCGACCTCGCAGGTTGGGCGCCAGCCAAGACCCGGCCCGCGCCTCCCTCCCCCAGACCGGCCTCGGAAAAACTGAGAGACGCGTTTTCCTTTAACCTCGGCGACAGGGAACCGTAATACAATAGCAGGCAGGGGGAGGGCCGCGAGGGGCGTCCTGCTGCAGGAGGCGTTTAGGGGGATGCGAGGGTTGAGGATACGACTTTGTTTCTTTGAATTGCTGAAATAAAACATTGGGGGTGTTTCTGAATGTAGGAAAGCACAAAAAGGGCTCTTTGTTGTCCTACGGTGGACCAGCAACGGTAATGAACATAAATTCAACGGATGGAAATTACCGCGAGGTTGAGCTCACGTGAAGGATATTGAGTCTCTGCAAGAGAATAAAATACAGTGAGGTAATGCAACCATGGCGACCATGGATACAATAACTTCATGATGTTATTCCTGAATGAAAAAGCTGATGTCCCGTCAGTCGTAAAGAAGGACGAGTTACGTAGACAAGGAAGACTTTGTGAAATAGGATTGGGAAACCCCTTGGAAAAAAGTCAAGTTTGATTGCATCCTGTAATTTTCGTGACGGTGGTTGTTAGGATGAAGGGACCAGCTGTTGCCCGTGATCAGGTATTTCCTCCGCGCCGCCCCCTCAAGTGCATGAGTTAATCAGAGGCCAGCTGGAGGGTCGCGGCGGTGGCAGGTGAGGCCGTGACACACACCTGGTGGCGCCTCAAGACGGAGTGGAGAGGATGTGACTCAGCCGGACTCTTCTTGTTACCCTCGTGTCCCTGTCCAGGGTTACGCATCACCTTACTTCCTGCGTCCCCCTCCGTCCTTATCCTTGTCTGGAAAATCTGTGATCATAGAAACGTTCCCCACCACAATTTGGCGTCACAACTTACAGCACGAGTACGCTAGCTCATGAATATTCGGTACTTATCAATTAAGGATTGCCGTATGCTATGAGACAATGGCGGAAGATAAGACAATCAGCCGGGGTTGAGGACTTTTGCAGTAGCTGAGGCAAACCAGGTGTGCGTGTGTGTGTGCGTGGAGGGCCCGGGGCGAATCGCTACATATCCCGCTGTCAGAACACGTGACCATAAAAAGGGGACGATGAAGGGTGGCGCGTCTCGTGTGGTTGCGCTGTGGACATCCAGGACGAGGGTCGTGAAGTGGCTCCCCGCCGTGAGTCAGGAAGAGGTGCAATCAGGCCACGCTTCCAGGAGCACCCGACAAAGAAAACCTCAGCGCAGCCGTGTCAGTTTCCCTCTGTCGCACTGATCGAACGCACGCCTTCAGGCAATCAGAACGTTCCGCTATAGCTGTCCCGCTTCACCCAGGACCCGATGTACCCTCTGATAACCTTCCTTCTCCTTGGAATCGAACAGTTTTTTCTTTTTTTTTCTCTGTGGGAACTAAATACCTTGTTTGGTCGGTTTTGTGAGCTTCATCAATTCGTGGCTTCGATATTCTGGTTCGCTCTATTTCTATATTTGCAACTTCCTTAATTCTTCACTCTCACGTTATTGCTGGTTCTTTTTTTTCACATGTTTACCACCTAGAGCAGCTGTTCTCTTGGCTGGAAGGTGTGCGTAAAAGTACATATTTTCTCCAAGTATTTTCTGTTTAGTTTTTGTGGTCCTTCTAAGAATCAGGCGAACCATTAGCAAGTTTTAGGAGTCATTAATCGCGGCCCAACGACTACTTGCCTTCATATCCTGTACTACCTCGTGTCTTGACTCGGACAAAGAAAGATGTATTTTTTGCCCTTTGAAACCCTCCCTTGTGCTGAATGTCTCAAGTGTCCATTCATACAAGTTCTTCATATTCCTTAACGTCACTCGGCACACTGTTCCCATGTTCCTTCGCCTCCATGAATTTGTTCTTGCTGTTATAACTCTTGCCTTAACGTGAACAGAATGAGATTTTGTCCGCAACGCCTCACGTGCTCATTAATTATTATGATATCCTTACATTCTTTAACGTCACGCAACACAGTTTTTTTTTTCTACGTTTTGTCTTCTTTCCCGCCACGTGCATGACCTTCAGCACCTTAGATTCCTCGTTAATCCTCCCACTCGTTCCTCCACTTCCTTTTGCGTGTAGTCCTTCGCGGCGCCCCTTCGCCTGTGGCCTCAGGGGCGGGTGGGGGTACGAGGCAGGTGGCGCAAGGTACACTTAAGCTACAATTGCAGTGAGGGTCGAGGGTCGGAGATTAGCACCTCAGTTACGTAGGCTGCTCCCTGCTTGGCCCCATCCTCCTCCCCCCTTTCCCCATGCACGTAACTCAAGGATCCCCACCTTTTTAACCTCCTCCAACTACTCCTGTCCACACACCCACACCTAGTTACCCTCCTCCCCCCTCTACACACGCCTCATCCTCCTGCTAGATTCCGGATTCCCTTCACCCTCCACTCAGCCCCTGCCCGCATTCAGACCTTAGAAGATAGATTGTTTTATGCTGGCGTTCATTGCCAGGCCTCCTCCTCGCTCACTCCTTGTCACATCATTGTCACGTTATCGCCGCAGAAAATACATAGCTGGGAGAGCACGGAGACGAGGACAATGGCTATTCAAGGCGGTATCACTGTCGGTATGTGTGTTGGTATTTATAGCGCTTCTGTCCATTAGTTTAGCTTTGTTTGTTTTGAGCCAGCCTTCAATAGTAACGCATATAGCTGATAGATCATGGGAGGGAAGACACCATATCTAGTTACATGGATATCACTTAATGTAGATATGAGAGAAGGTATTTGTAGTTTATTTTGCAAGTGATGTTTTTTTGTTATTGTTTTGATGTGACGTCCTGTAAAATAAGAAGTTGCATAAGGGGACAGCCACATTAAGAAAACTGAGTGCGAGCCAGGAGCGTTTTCAGCATATGATACACTCGTTACGTTTGAATTATCCCTAATATCAATAACGGTAGTAAAAGTGTCCTCGCTTGCAATATATCTGATCATAATCTTTAATTTGTTATTAATGAAAAAGTGTGTTACATCATCGACTGCAGCACTACGGGGCAGATGTGTTCGTAATTAAACCTGTGCTACTTTTCCACTTGTACTTAAAGAGCGAGTTGTGCGAAGATAAAAAAGATTCTGGAGGTTGTGTAGCGTCTCGTCTAGAGTGTTGGTATTTATTTGTCGCGAGTTTGACGGAGAGTAAGGTTTGGGCTTAATCTTATCCGTGATAGTTTTCGATTAAATCCTTAATTGAGGCTGCATCCCAGACGATGGCAAACACTCGATGCTGCAAAAAATCCCCTCCGCAATATTCTGTGCACACGTAAACCTGTTTGCCGCCACGAGAACATGTTTGACGTAACTGAACTGAAGATGAGTCAAGAGAGAGAGAGAGAGAGAGAGAGAGAGAGAGAGAGAGAGAGAGAGAGAGAGAGAGAGAGTCACTTTTCCCTCTGCTCTCAAGAGGGAAACAACCTATCTACAAGGTGTCTGGAGGCCAGGGCAGCCACACGTACCCACTGCATCCCGGGGAGGCGAGCGAGGCAGCGAGGCGGGGCACTGATCTCATGACTACTGGACGAGACTCTGAGAACGTGCGCCTGATCAGAACAGATACCTTATTAGTGCAGAGATGGCCGCCAGTGAAAGCAAAATAGTTTATCAAGCATCTGTGCATCCCAGGTTCATAAAGGGAGACAGTCCGAGGGCTAAACAGTTGATGAAGGACACCGCCCACAACACGCTGCTCCACAGACTGCAGCAGGATCAGGCGCCGTGAAGGAATTATGTGATTTAATTTCTCTGCATCTCAATGTGCATGTGCCAATTTGTATGAACAGCCAAGCCAATTTAACCCCCAGCAAGTAAGGTGAGGGTACCGCTCTAGTGTGACATTCCCTCGCCGCATTTTCCTCTCTCCAAATCACTGGCACATCACCCACCACTTGGCCCCCGCCATACCGATCTCACCACAGCCCGCCACGCCGGCCCTGCCACAACCTGGCTCCTGCCACCACACAGCTCCAGCCCTGCCCCTCGCTCGCCGCTCCACATCCTTACCATACCTTCTCTCGCCGCAGCCTCAACATGCCGCCCTCCTTTCCTGGCTCGCAAGGCTCAGCGTCAGCGTGCAAAAAAAGAGCCTCCCAACCAACTGTGACTTTTTTCCTCTCCGTGAGTGAAGAAAAAAAAAATTGTTACTAGGGCATCTTGGGAGGCTATGAGTCACCTTGCGTAGTTTCACATCTGTGAATCTATTAGTCAGGTCATTGAATAGTAAAACACACACACACACTCTCTCTCTCTCTCTCTCTCTCTTTTTTTTAGAGACGGTGCAGCAGGGTATAGTGACGGCACGCCGCGGAGGCCGGAGCGGCAGCGATACCATCGATAGATTTGCAAGGCTGAGGATGGTCATCTCGGGCGAATATTAATCACACTGACGACTTGTTGTCAATTACTTCTAGACGCGGACATTGGTCTCACAACCTCTGGTGTGAATCAAGGGATAAATGTTGAATATTTATTGCTTAAATTCTGCAACATTAAACATGTTTTTAAAGAGAGTAATTCCCATTCATCAGCAGGAAACAAGGGCGTGCGTAAAATCCATGAAATGAGTATGAATGGTAATTACTGTTGAGTGCTGCTTTGAATAACTTGCCTGACATATGCATAACTGGTACTCCTTGGCGGCCGGGCAGGGGTATAATGGGGAGGGGGTAGGCAGGGAAAAAGGGGGAGAGACACTCGCCCTGGTAAAGGGTGGGTGCGATGGCTAGATAATAAGGCAGTGCAAAGCCATAACGTTGTGTTTGTTTACAGCAGTACGCTCGGCGGAATAAGGAGTTAATGTGACAGGGGAACATGTGCCCTTTTCTCCTCCATGACAGATGCACTTGGTGAGAAATTTACATTTTAGTTGCGTGTGCGTGAGTTGTTTTTGTGTTGCTGTTTTTACCCGCATGCCCCTTGGCCGCCGTCTTTTATATGTCGGGTGTGTTTGTTTGTTTCTTACAGTGCGTAGGGAATTAGTGTTTCTCGTTAGCTATTTCTATCTGAATCTTGTGTGAGTTGTTTGATCTTACTGGTGTGAGGCAATAAATTCTGAGGGACATGACTTGGTGCTGGCCCGTCGTGTGACCTCACCACTATACATAGTAAGGCAATACTGTGAGGCGTCACCACTTGGATCAGGGCTGCCGTGACCCCGTGAAGCTTGGTCTATTTTCAGCTGCAGTGGTCACCCAGACAGGCATGCGGGGAGTGGAGAGCGGGAGGGAGGGAGGGAGGGCGAGGCACGTGCCCTCTGACGCCCACCAATTACTGTTGACACCGTCCGTCTTCCTCAGCCTGCGTGAGGGCGCGGCCTGCACTCTCCCCTTTAGTAATGGCTGCAGTGCCGTGCTGGTGGCGGCCGTGGATGTGCCGGTGGCGTGATGACAACGGTCGGAGGCGGTAATTTGACCCGATGCGATGTAAGTTTGACGACGGAGACGCTGGGGGGAAAAGGTTATAATTAGTACCCGTGGCAGAGAGGAGCTGTTAAGATAGTGGACGTTTTTATGCGTTGGGTGATGGGACGATGATGGGTGGGCGCGCTGGGAGTGGCGTTAAGAGAGTGTCCATCCCCAGGTACGCGGCAGATAACATCACTCTGGCCTCGTGGTAGTCCAACCTGTCTCGTTTGTCACAAGGTTACGGTCTGGGTGGGGAGGCCACACCCTGGCGGGGGCCGCGCCGCCTCGCTGCTCCTGCCACTTGCTGCTGGACGAAGCAAATTGTCCTCAATAAGAGTGAGTCGTCGCCACTCCCATAGCGGCCACCAAGGACGACACCACCACCACTATCATTGTGACCTCACCTCCGTCACCACTACCTACCACTGCATCCCCTTACCGCCATGTTCATACCACCACCACCGTCACCATTACCACCATTAGCATCGTCATTTCCACTTCTCCTTTCTGTATTGTATTACCGCCACCGCCATCACCGCTGTCTACCACTGCATCCCTTACCGTCACGTTCATACCATCTTCATAACCAACATCATTACCAGCGTAACTTCCATCACTCTACCGAATATACCACCACCTCCATCACCACTCTACCGCTGCATTCCAATACCACCACCTCCATCACCACTCTACCACTGCATTCCAATACCACCACCTGCAATAACACTGTCTGCTACCACCACTCGTAACAACCATCTCCACACACGCTTTCTAGTCTATATTCCAGTACCACCACTAAAATCACCACTGTCTACCACTGTCTACCACCACTACCACTACTCTACGACTGTGTTTTATTACCATTACCACCATCACCACTCTCTACACCGCATACCATCGTCAGCACCACCAGTAATGTAACCACTGCCTCTTACCACTCCTCCACCGCATTCCTCCATCACCACCAACACAACTGCAATCATCATTCCTACGCCACTGCATACCACCACCACCACCACCACCGCCGCCGCCGCCACCACTGCAGCTACCACCTCCAACACCACTCTACTTGATGTTGCTTTTTACCTCCGACACTGTTAGCAATCATCACCACCCACACCATCACTACTACCTCAAACAACGCCTCCAACACCAATATTCTTTATTAATACAAACCTTTAACATCATCAGCGCTACACTATCACTATCAATATTTGTGCTACATTTACACCGTTACCCTAATCTTCATAAACACTTTATACTACAACTTTTACGCCCCCTCCCCCCCCACCACCATCACCGTTGCATACCACACTACCACTGTTACGACCACCACCACTACCACCGCTGCATACTTTACTACTATTACTACCATCACCGTCACATACCACCACAATAGCATAAAGTCAGCATACAACAAGCGGTCACAGCTACAACCGCAACGAAAACAACAAACACAATCATACAATCATTATCTACGTCGCTACCTTACAGTTATATAAAAAATCAAATCTAAACATCACAACATCACATACACCCATAAAGACACCAGTAAGACCAGCATCTCTAACTCTCTCTTATCTCAGTCCATTAAAAGAGAATCTATGAAATGATGTTGCAGGTGGGAGGGAGGAGGAAAAGAAGGTGGGGGTGAAGGAGAAGGAGGAGGAGGAAAAAAAAAAACGTGCGTGCCAGTGGTCAGCCGCGCCAGAAGTCATGAACACCTCCTCCTCCTCCTCCTCTTCCTTCTTCCCTTTCCTCCTTCTCCACCCTCCTCATAGCGTCATGCAACTCCATTCGTGTAATTCTTCCCACTTAGAGCAGACGCGTTCTTCATAAGCCTCACGTTCAGTGCGGGCGTTCATGGGCTCTCAACTCGTCCGCTTGATGGCTGCCACTTGAACTGAGGCCGCGTCAAGTAAAGATTATGATTGTCTTTTTCGTCTTGGCTTATTCCCTCCTTTTTTTTTTTTTGCATGCTCTCCCCTTCTTCTCTTGCTCGTGTTGTTGCTGTCGGTGGCGGTGGTGAGTTGGTTGTGAGGTTGCTTGCTGTGTGTGTGTGTTGTATGTTTGTTTGCTTGTTTGTTTGTGTGTGTTTGTGTGTACGTGTGTGTAAATTTTACGTAGTTCTTCGTCAGTGTTATCATATTGTTGTCTTGTTTTTTTTCAGCTAGGGATAATTGATCAAATATTTTCTTTATCTATCTATCTATCTATCTATCTATTTACATATGTCTGTCTCTTCTCCTCTCTTCTCTTCTTTTCTCTTTTTTTTTCCTTCCTCCTCCTACCCCTCTCCTACTCACCGTTTTTCTTCTTCACTTCCTTCTTCTGGGTACTCCGGACAGCGCCTCTCCACACTACTAAATTTATGCTAATTGTAATGATCGAAGGAAGGAGAGGGAGGCTACATGAACACGGCCCCGCCAAGCCAGCTCCTCGCCGCGGCAGGTGCTGACAACAAAACTCCTTCTCCCACACGTTTTACTTCTCGCCTCCAACAGTTAGTACGCTCGTAGTTTAGCAGGTAATTGTACACATGAAGTACATACATTGGCGGGAATGTTTCGGCGGCGGTAAATTTTCAGGCAGTGTAGTAAGGGCAAGTGTCTTAAGAGGCGGCGTAAAGTGTGTTAAGTAGCCAGGACCTGCATGTAAAGTGAAGGAAAGTGCGTTCGTAAATGTGTGACTTTAGCTTAAGTTTTACCTCTTATTTTTTATTTTTTTTATTTTTTTTACGTTTTACTTCTACCGGTTTCCTGCATCTTCAGTTTCCATTAGTAAATCATAATCTTGAGTCCCCCGCAATGGCTACTTTTTAGGGTAAGAGAACTCGCTTCTGGTGTACTTCTATCGGCAGGTAAATCTTGCTAGAATTACCTTAGACTCTTAATGGCGATTTTTAAATATTCAAAACAGCCAAATTAGTCGCTTAGAGGCACACGCATAAGTCAGGCTCACCCTTCACTTTGTCAGCGGGGAAGAGCGATTTGCATTATTCTTCGCACTAAAAGATATTGGATAGCGTGCATTCAGAGTGGACTCGCTACTAAATTGCTGGTAAACAACTCGCGCTGAGGAGGAAATTGTGAATGCATTGACGGCAGTCCTCGTTCAATGCCTTACTGCATGATGAGGTCGGTCACTTAGTGGCTGCCGGATGAATTATATAAACACAATGCATGAGAGTTTGATGTAGATTTATGATGCAGTTTTGCCGCTTAAAAAAAGGAGCAAAAAGAAAACGACTCAGCTATCTAAGCATGCACATTCGATCGCTCATTAATTCGATCATCACTGTAAAGAGCACGAGAATCTCCCCTGCTTCATGTGATACAGTGTGTTCTTCGTTTGGTGTTCTAAGACGATCATCCTTTCACATCAACCGTTTCCTAAGTTCGAGAAAGATATTAATTGATCAGATTTTCACGAATGTTTTTTTTTCTCATGTTTATAGTACAGAAGCATATTCAGACTATACTGCTACCAGAGTCATAAAAGTACTCTTGGAAGTGCTTACAACTCCTTCAAAAGCCTTTGCTATTGTGTTTCCTTGGGCACTGAAATGTAAGAATATGGCCCCCGTCAGTCAGTGTCACATTTATCAGTTCTCAAGTTCATTTAGAGTTACACAAGCCATTCACATTTTTACCTCTTGCCATTTCCTTCCTAATTCCTTCTATCGCGTACTCTTCTTCCTCACGTGTGTTCCAACCCTCGTTTTTTTTCTCATTTTCTTTTCCCTCTTCTTGCCCCTCAAGCAATACCGATTCTTATTGCACTCCTCCTCCACTTCTTGCCCCTCAAGCAATACCGATTCTTATTGCCCTCCTCCTCCTCCACCTCCTCCTCCAAGCACATGACATACACACACACACACACACACACACACACACACACACACACACACACACACACACACACACACACACACCCTACACACCTTGCGATCTACACCTGAGCCGGAACGAATCGTGGAAAAGCGAACGTGGTGTCTCATTCCGTCCCCCTCCGCGTCTCTGCTTTGTTCCAGCCACTTCCTGCTTAGCCTTGGTCAGGTGTAATCCAGGTAATAACAGGTTTAGGACTCCAAGAAATCCCAGACGCGGGTAGACGAAAATCTCTCTTGTGTTCCGCTTTGCTAGTTATTATTATTATTTTTTTGCTGTGTGTGTTTCGTTTTGGTTTTGTTATTGTTGTTTTTGTGTTGTTTTTTTCTTGGATCGTATTTCTGGTTCTTTGTTTTCCTAGTTTGGTTGTTTTTTTGGTTTGTTTGTTTTATTTGCGATTTGTCTGCACGGGTTGTTCATTCATTTTTTCATTCTCCTTTTTTTTTCATTCTATTTATTTTTGCCTTCTATGTCCTTTTCTTTTCTATTTTTTTCATTATCTTTTCTTATCTTTTTTTTTACGTTACAAAGTGTTTTATTAATCGTCCTGTGCGTTTTATCACTAACTTACGTATATTATTTTCTTCCCGTTATTTTCTTTTTCTGGCACAGCTATCAATTTACTGTAAAGACCTTGCCACACGTGTAACATCCTTATTTTTTTCCGTGTTAGCTTTCATTCATACTCTTATACTTGTCTCGTTCTTGCTTCTTCGTACTCATCCATTCATTGCCGCATCTATTATTACCCCGCGAAGGTCATGCAACATCTACTTACTCCTTTGACTTTCATATTTTACCCTGTTATCACTCACCTTCATTCAGTACTCGTAAAACCACTCACGCATGACTATAAGATATTCCCTTCTTCTTTTGGCATCGTTATTTACCATTATTTCCTTTTCCGAACACCACCTGCACCCGTTTCCACTTTCATCAGATCGAATATGGAGTCAAGGCAAGCGGCAGAGAGTTACTTCATGCTCGCGTTTACCCGTATAGCGGCCTTTCTCTCCTTGGGACACATTTCACAACATCCGCGTCAGCCCCTGCACGCGAAGAGAGAGCCTCGTTTCCCTGCCGACGAGATAGATGCACGGGCACACACGGCTACACAACACTTCTCCCGCTGCTGTTGTCGCGATGGTACGGGTGGCTAGGTGTTGCGATGGTGGTTATAAGTTAAGGCAGGAAAGCGCGTTTTGTAGAGAATAGTGGAATAAAGAGAGAAAGGAAGAAATGGAGAGAGGAACGCTATTGTTTATTTTACGTTGTGTGGTAATATTTTGTGTAGTTTAGTGTTCAGTCTTACTATATATATTTTTTTCTTTTATTTGATGTGCATATTATGAATGTTTGAGAATAGTGGAACGGAAGAGGAAAGGAGGGAGTGTTTAGAGTAGCCTTACTGTATTTTTAATTTTATGTATTAATATTTTGTGTAGTTTTGTTTTCAACCTGACTGGCTATAGGTTTTTCTCTTCTCGTTTCATGCGTATTTTGTTAATTTTAGTTTTATACATGTAGAATATATTTTGTTTTTGGATTATAATTATTTGCACACTTACCGATATTTTAGGCATCCTCTTATTATAGACTTATAGTGTCAAGAAAAGACCATGAGGTTTTTTTTCTCGAGTGGGGAAGGGGAACTCCATAAGAGACTCAACGACTCTATAACATTAAAAAAGAAACTATGGATGTACGTACGTATGTATGTATGTATGTATGAATATAATGTACGTATGTATGTATGTATGTTGTTTTTCGTATATTTCACAACAGCTTATCTATACACAGACACCCACACAGGCACTTCATCTCTCCGACCCATTCTCACTAATGTATATATAAGCTACAGAGAAAGGAATAAGCGTCTCATTATTCACAGGAGGAAGACCATATAATTATGTGTGTAGCGTATATGTTGTGTGCAAATTTTCACACTTACTAGCTAGACGGGCTAAAACTTCACCTACACTTTGCATTGCTGGTAAAACAGAGACCGCAGACAGATGTGTTTGTGAAATTATGAAGCCAAAACTGGGAGTCGTCATTGCAGAAAGGAGATCATTCATGTAATTTTGCTCATGTGATTTTTTCTTCATATCGCACAAACAAAAACACACAAATTTGCACCACTTGTAATATAGAAAGGGATACCAAGTATGTATGGCTGAGTATATGTCGTATATCTTAAAGCAACTAAAGCATACAGATATACAAAACTCCACTTTCCATCATTTACAATTCATTAAGGGAGACCAGGTATGTATGTATGTATGTATGTATGTATGTATGCGTTTATGAATATGAATATGAACACGTGTGGTATGTATGTTTGTGTATATTTTCTTCATCTCAAAACAACTCTGGCACACAAACGCACACACACTTCGCCTCCACTTTGCATCACTTGTAATACAGAAAGACCAGGTATGCATGTAAGTGTGTTTGCGTATAGATGGTGTATCCCCAAACCGCTTACGTACACAAACACACACTTCGCCTCCACTTTGCATCACTTGTAATACACACGCCGCGGGGACCGGGAGCAGGGGAGGGGGTCTAAGTGTGTGTGTGAGGGGGAGGGGGGGTGCATTGTTTACATCCCACAAGGACGACCGGCGGGAAACAGTGTATAAACGGGTCAGCACAACACACCGCCGCGAAACAACAGACAGACAGACACCTTTATCATCATCGCATCCACTCCGAGGGCAAGTGGCGTGCAGGGGATCAAGGCGCCTCCTCCACTCACGGCTGAAAGGTTGGCACTCCCGCCCTTCCCCGTGTTTCTGTCCCCCTTGCGGCGCCGTGCACTGCCTGCCTCTGCTGGTGACGGGGGTGGCGTTTATGCTCGTCCTTACTTAGCACACCCAGCCATACTAACATGTAATGGTTGGTGTGTGGCAGAGAGAGAGAGAGAGAGAGAGAGAGAGAGAGAGAGAGAGAGAGAGAGAGAGAGAGAGAGAGAGAGAGAGGGGGGGCCGTAGTGACAAGACACCATCACCACCTCGGGTCCGTCCTGACGTCCTCTGTACAAGGCGTGGCCGGGGAGGTGCCGGGCGAGTCCACGTCACTGTCAGGCGTGTGAGGTGTAAGACGGCGCGTTGCTCCGTCGAAGGTTGTGTAGGGTGCTCCTGATACCTAATACGAAACATGAAGCTATTTGTGCGTTTTACAGCCAAACCATACATTTGTGGGAGCATCTCGACATCTGTGTAACTGAACTTTATATTTTTTGGAGGGAGAGACCTATTTTATTCATAGGAATAATATATATATATATATATATATATATATATATATATATATATATATATATATATATATATATATATATATATATATATATATATATATATATATATATATATATATATATATATATATATATATATATATATATATATATATATATATATATATATATATATATATATATATATATATATATATATATATATATATATATATATAGATATATATATAAATATATATAGAGAAACAGATATACACATACACACACACACACACACACACACACACACACACACACACACACACACACACACACACACACACACACACACACACACACACATATATATACAGATAGATAGATAGATAGATAGATAGATAGATGTAGATATAGATATGTACATATATTTTCCCTTTGGGAATAAAATCTACATATGCAACATCCGCTATCAGGGTGATTCATACAAACATAAGGTTTTCGTGGCCACAACAACACCTGTGTGGCAACACCTGCGGCTCACCTGTGCGGGGCGGGGGGCAAAGGGCGGCCGTGGTGGTCTGGTCTGCGTGACGTGATGGCTGGGCGAAGTCGGGAAATCGAGTCGTGAGGGTGGAGGGAGAGGGTGGAGGGCTGGCCGTGACCCTAAGCCCTTCCGCGGCCCACGCTGACCCCCAGCCTGACCCCGCCAGCCCCTAGGCCATGGTGGACTACAAAAGTCTGTGTTCCCAGCTGGGTTGCCTCCCCGCGGCTGCTCTATATAAGGTTACTAATGTGTTCCTCTACTGTGTTGGGAAAGGCAGACCACCTCGACGCTTCGAATAATTTCACTCTTTACCTCGCATCCGAGGGTCGAAAATAATAGGTATAAAGTTTGCATTACATTTAAGCGCATCTCATAATATCTGCATTTCAAATCCTCTGATTACATTCAGCTAAAATTCAAGTGTTGGCAGAGCCTGTTTTGTGCGGCACGTCAGGCCTGGGGCGAGTCTGGCATGCCTTGCAGACATTAACATTCGCCTCTGTGATTCTTCATCTCTTCGTTCAATTTGCATAGAAAAGAAGAAACAGGTTAAAACACATCCGTCATGACACACGCTCAAGGGCCGTGTCACAGCTGAGATACGATCAACCAAGTTGGACGAATGGTGAGCACAAAAACATTGTCAAATGCTTTTCCTCTTTCCCGTTGATCTCCCGGAATGCTTGACATGTGAAATGTGAGAAGCAAAAAGGGTGATACTGCCAGTAAACTATGTAACAAAGTGAAGAAAGACCTCGAGAAATAGTTCTTTCGGGAAATGTTTAGTGTCACACTCCCTCGTTGACTTTGTGCTTATCGAGTCGCACTCACAACGCCTCCCTGTCCTTCAACGACTCGTGTTGCGGCGTGGGGGACGAGCATCGTCTTTAACAAGGAACAATCCCCCGCCTCATCACTCCCACCCCCACTGACATATCACAACAAGCCGTATATCATGGATCAAAGTCCCTGAGAGCGGCCGTCAAAGCCCAACCAACACGCGCGTCGCCTCGCCCCGTTTGAGAGGGATGCACAAACAGATGACAGGCGCGGCCACCACCACGCCGCCACACAATGCACTGGTTAACGTTCATGCACGCAGTAAACATGTCTTTTCTCCGACCGTTTTCCTGTAAAATTTGTAGCTTCTGACTTTTTTTGCGTTGATTGCGGGAGACCACCTAGGGAGAGAGTTTGAAAGTATGTGGACGTGAGTTTATTGCATACTCCTGTTTATCTGTGTTTGTCTGTAAGGGTGTGACAGGTTCTGACTCTCTATTTGTAATCGTTAAAAGGAAAGAGACTACCAAAGAAGAGGATTTAGTGCCTTGGGGATAATTTCTGTGTCAGCTTCTGGCTGTGTGTATGTCTGTCGGTGGCGGTGTGAGGGACAGGCAGCAAGACGACCCCCTGCCTGCCTGCCTGGACCTGGGGTGACGGCGGGGCATCGGGAGGAGGAAATCTGAACCTCTGCGTGGGTGTCACTGTCGGGTTGGATTGGGTAATGGAGGAGGCTTGGATTGTGCTCGTAAAGGTTTGTGTGACACTTCGTATGCTGTTCTTGTGGGTTTACTATTGTTATTATTATTATTTTGTTGTTGTTGTTGTTGATGTTGTTTTCGCTGTTGTTGTTGTTGTTATTATTATGATTGTTTCAAGTCAGTCACACACACACACACACACACACACACACACACACACACACACACACGCACGCACGCACGCACGCACGCACGCACGCACGCACGCACGCACGCACACACACACACACACACACACACACACACACACACACACACACACACACACACACACACACACACACATATTCACGTAAATTCCACAAACGAAGTAGAATCATGTCCTTATTAGTTGAGAGAGAGAGAGAGAGAGAGAGAGAGAGAGAGAGAGAGAGAGAGAGAGAGAGAGAGAGAGAGAGAGAGAGAGAGAGAGAGAGAGAGAGAGAGAGAGAGAGAGAGAGAGAGAGAGAGAGAGAGAGAGAGAGAAGGGAGGTGGGGCAAGATAATTAGATAAGTGGGAGATTACGAGAGCGAGAAAAACATATCGACAGATGTAACCTTTTTCATTCTATTAACAGGTATGGGACTGCAGATGAGGGTTGGGTATAAGGAAGCAAGGGGGAAAGGTGGAGGAGGAGCATGGGAGACCAACAGGAGGAGAAGGAGGAGGAGGAGGAGGCAGGTTGCAGTAACTCACCAGCGGCCACCCAACACCCGTTATTACCACCCTCTAAACACACTCCGCTGCCATGTTCCGCAGGGAGAGACTGTGATTGAAAGAGGGTGTAGAACCGGGCCCTGCAAAGTTTATGGGTGGGGCTCTGAGCTGGGCCGGGCAGGGGACTGGAGGAGAAGGAGGAGGAAGAACAGGAGGAGGAGATAGAGACGGAGAGGGCATTTTGGTATTAGAGGGTCAGGTGACAGTTTGAGGATGTTATTGAGTTGTTACGGGAATTAAAGAGCGGTGGAGGCGAGAAGGGAGACTATCACAATGAGGCAGATGAGTGTTTATTTATTGGACGTGGTCGTGTGAGGGCTGCTGCGGGATCTGAGCGGGAGTGATGAGGATCGGATCTCTTCATCTCGTCATCCTTACTGTATATGTCTGAGGGTTTGTTGAGTGTCACACGCTAGTTGATGGATGGTTAATGGATGGGTGGATGGATTTATTGTTCTCTCTCATAATAGTTATTGATATGTGAGGGGAGGGTCACTGATTTGTGCACCTGTAAAATAGGAGGGAAGTGAATAATGTGCTGACACAAATGCAAATAAAAATCTGAGTAAATGGAACCACTAAAACGCACAAAAATTATTGATATGAAAAATAAGGCACCCATGCAATAGGAAGAAAGTGCAGCTTGTACACAGACAACCGGTTCATATGTAAATCTACGAACATGACGACGAAATGGAAATATAAATCTGCAAAAAAATAGTAATGAGAAAAAAAGCCCGCTAATTACTGCCTCTATAAAAAAGAGTTAAGAAGAGTGACCAGAACATATATACAGATGCGACCAGTGACATTAAAAAAGTTGCAAGTAAAATTTACCTTATGAATTAAAGCGAATAAAAATACACCTGAAACTTTTACCAACGAGAAGCAATGAGAAGACTGTCATTCTGGTTTGAGTTGCAAGCAGCGGTCACCTTCACCTGGCTAATTATTGTGTGTGGCTGGGCTGTGTGAGCGGCTCGTCGTGGCGGCCCTGCAGGTGACAGCCCCTTGCCAGGCTGACACGACCAACGCGTCAGCTGATGCGTTCAAGGGGATGCGAAGGGGCCCTGGTGGTGGTGGTTATTATTATTATTGTTTTCGTTGTTATTATTATTATTATTTATTATTATTATTATTATTATTATTATTATTATTATTATTATTATTATTATTATTATTATTATTATTATTATTATTATTATTATTATTATTATTATTATTATTATTATTATTATTATTATTATTATTATTATTATTATTATTATTATTATTATTATTATTATTATTATTATTATTATTATTATTATTATTATTATTATTATTATTATTATTATTATTATTATTATTATTATTATTATTATTATTATTATTATTATTATTATTATTATTATTATTATTATTATTATTATTATTATTATTATTATTATTATTATTATTATTATTATCATTATTACTACTGTTGTTGTTGTTGTTGTTGTTGTTATTGTTGTTAGGAAGCTTGTTATTTGTTTGGATTTGTAACACTTATATATCAGTGTAGTATAATTGTTGAGAGAGAGAGAGAGAGAGAGAGAGAGAGAGAGAGAGAGAGAGAGAGAGAGAGAGAGAGAGAGAGAGAGAGAGAGAGAGAGAGAGAGAGAGAGAGAGAGAGAGAGAGAGAGAGAGAGAGAGAGAGAGTGTGTGTGTGTGTGTGTGTGTGTGTGTGTGTGTGTGTGTGTGTGTGTGTGTGAGAGTTGAAATATTCCACCGCCAAATAAACTCGCGCCGCCGGGATCGTTTTGACACCCCGGCATCAGCACATCATTAATCTCACCATAACATCCTCCTCCTCCTCCTCCTCTTCCTTCTTCTCCTCCTTATCCTCCTACTCCTCCTTACCCTCCTCCTCCTCCTCCTCCTCCTCTTCCTTCTTCTCCTCCTTATCCTCCTACTCCTCCGCCTCCTTCTGAGTGTGACCCTCGAGAACGCCTTGGCCGAGAGAGAAAAGTAAGTGCTCGAAGGTTGTTGTTTTTTTTAGTGCTTTTATTCATTTTTGTATTCATCGATTCTTTACGCCAATTTATTTTTCCTACTTTAATTTTTTTTTGTTCCATCCGAAAGAAAAAACATCTCTATTATTAATGAAGTGTAGTTTTTATTTTATTTGACTAGGAAAGCTTTTTCGTATTTGTTTTCATCATTTTAAGTATTTCAGGGGTTTATTGTATATCACTTCATAACTACTTTTCTCGTGTTTTTTATGTGTATTTATAAACTCTTGAGACGCTCGCTGTTGTCGTTTATATTGATTTTGCACACGATGAAAACGAATTAACTGCGTATTGATAGTTACTAAATTTAGAGATGTGTGGAAAGAAAATTAAGGAAAAATAAAGGCAAGAGAGAGAGAGAGAGAGAGAGAGAGAGAGAGAGAGAGAGAGAGAGAGAGAGAGAGAGAAAGAAAGAAGATAGGAAACAGGAGAAATTTTGCCTTCGTTACGAGCGAGGAGGAAAGAGTGAGAGATTTCCCTGTCTGGCGGCTCTTCTGGCTCACTACTCACCCTCAGCCGCCTCGTCTTCCCCTCTCATCTCCCCTCTCTCCCTCACCTCTCCCCTCCCTCCATCCATTCCTCGCCTCTCCCCTTACTCTCTCCTCCCACCTTATCTCACTTTCTTGACCCCTTCCTCCTCTTCCTCTTCTTTCTTTCTCTCTCTCTCTCTCTCTCTCTCTCTCTCTCTCTCTCATTATTTTCCACTCACTTTCCTTTTCTCACCCTTTTCTCTCTGCATTTTTTACCTTCTCTGTTTGTATTCAGTTTTCTTGTTGTTTTTCCTTCTTTTTTTTTTTTTTTTACATCTTCTTAGAATTATTTTTCATCATGGTTTCGTTGCCGCATCTAAACCCCTCCCTCACACAACCCTGTTTTTGTATCCCATTTTCCTAATCACCCTTGTCTTCTCTCACTTTTTACCTTCTTTCCAGTTCCTCCTCTTCTTGATTCTCTTGTTTTCCTTGTCTCGTATTTATTGTTTATTTTCTTATATTTTTTTCCCTCGCCTGGTTAAACATCGGCTTTCAGATTACGTTTCTTAACTTATTACAAAATTCACACTTCGGAAACACTAAACGTCAGGCGATAAATAAATCTTCAATGTTTAATCTCTTAATAAGCGACGAGGGATTGAAATTTATAAGTATTACAGTCTTTTTTATTAGTGTTGTATTAAGTTTTATTCAGACAGTTTTTCTTCATCCTTGGGAGTTTTTAGTTCCCGGGTCGGTGAAGCGGAACCATTAGCTGACCCCTGACCTCATCACACAACACAAAAGAGGGCGGAGATGAGACTCTTTCCCGACCCCTCACCTTGACCCCGCGCTCCTGGTGACCTCGTGTCCGTCCCGGCTTGAAGGATAAACACTAGGATGCCACAGACTACAGAACACAGACAGACAGACAGGCGGACAGACAGACAGGCGGGAGATCATCCGTGCTCTTGATTGCTGGAGACGCCGGAGGATGAGACAAATGAAGGGATGCGATGGGGGAAAGTCTGAAGTTTTTTTGTCTTTTTAACTTCTTTTTCTCTCCCTTGTTCTTAATCTTGTTCGTGTTCTTCTTCTTCTTGTTCTTCCTTTTGTTGTTGTTCGTGACTTTTTGTTCTTCTTGTTCTTGTTCTTCTTGTTCTTTTTTTTCTTATTATTATTTTTGTTATGTTTCTTTTCTTTTTTCCTCCTTATTCTTTTTTTCCTTTCTTGCTTGCTTTCTTTCTTCTTCTTCTTCTTCTTTTCCTTCTTCTTCTTCTTCTTCTTCTTCTTCTTCTTCTTCTTCTTCTTCTTCTTCTTCTTCTTCTTCTTCTTCTTCTTCTTCTTCTTCTTCTTCTTCTTCTTCTTCTTCTCTTTGCCTTTATTGTGGTTTATAAGAGCGAGCGCCACGCAACCTCGCCTGGTTTTTGCGTTTCTCCTCCCGATAAGGAGACGCAGACCCACACCTGCCTGTGATCTCGCGCCCGGACGACATAAACTCTCAAAAAAGCAGAGAATTTAGCTCCGTCTCTTTTTTTCTTCTCTTTTTTGGACAGTATTTCGTGGTCTTTGAAAGGAGAGGTATGTTGTTAGTGTTTTCTTGTTTTGCCTTGTTTTGGGTTGTGGTTTGTGCTGATTTCTCTTTCTTTAATTATTATGACATGGTTTATTTTTTGTTTGTTTGTGTTGATTGTGTCTTTTGTTTCGTATTGATAGTTGTTGTGTGTAGGACTGGTGTGTGTGTGTGTGTGTGAGAGAGAGAGAGAGAGAGAGAGAGAGAGAGAGAGAGAGAGAGAGAGAGAGAGAGAGAGAGAGAGAGAGAGAGAGAGAGAGAGAGAGAGAGAGAGAGAGAGGAAAAAAATAGATAGGACCAGGATGTGAATATTATCATCAAATAACAAAGCTCATTTATTCAGCACACGACCCTTTATTTTTCCTCTGACGTCCCACAGATTAATGAGACAAAACCGTCACCTAAACAGCACCAAAATAATATATAGGAAAAAGAAAACAAAGCTTGGGTCATCATCCATATTAAACAAAAAACGGAAAAAAACATCATTTAAGCAAATTATTCAGTAAAGGCAAACGTTATATATATTTTTTTCGTTTTCCTAACACTGATAATCATTATATTTTACTACCTTCATCTTAAATATTAGACCGATAATATTATTTGGGAGAGAGAAAAAAAAAATATATATATATGAAAAAAAAGCTATTACGGGTTTTATTATGACCCAAACATTGCAGAACTCTCTTTACCTTGTCTATATTAGCCTCCCGTCTTTTATACGAAGGGAATTGTATTTTCGGTGAGCCAAATTTGTTAATGCATTGCCGTCATCACCTCGGCCTGCAGGTGAACCACGGAGACAGGTGTGGCTGGGGGAGGATCTTGAGAGGGGAAGCATCGAATGGAGGAAAAGAAGAGAGGAAAAATAAAGGTATAAAGAAGGAAAGACGAGAGGGAAATCGAAAGAGGTAGAGGGAAATAGAAAGAGAAAGAATGATGGAGAGAAGAAGAGAGGAAAAGAAAGAGGGAGGCGAAGGGAAGAAAGATACAGTGAAAGAGGGAAAACATATGGAAAGAAGGAAGTTTAGAGGGAAAGAGGAGAGAAACAAAGGAGGTATTAGGGAGTCAGAGAAGGAGGAAGGAAAGAGGGAGGATGAAAAGAAGGAAAAAAGAACGACAGAGAGGAGGGACAAAGGGAGACAGAAAGGCAGGACGCAGGGAGGGAGGTAGATAAAAGGAAGGAAAAAAGAGGAACAAGTTTATCGAGTGAGTGGAAACTGCTATGAGGAGAACAAGCCTTGATAATGGAGTGGACGAGAACGTGGCGGGGCGTTCTTATTTTTGCGTGTGTGTGTGTGTGTGTGTGTGTGTGCGTGTGTGTGTGTGTGTGTGTGTGTGGTTTTGTCCTGATTTCGATTTACTTTTTATAATCATTTAGTGTGTCTGACAATTTTATATATGTCGTCAATGTCTAGTGTCTGTCTGTCTGTCTGTCTGTTTATATGTTTGTCCAGTCACTTGGTTTGTCCCTGTCCTTGTCTCACTTTGTTTTTCTGTGTTTGTCCATGTCGCCTTTGTCTGTTTGTCTGTACCAGTCTCATTCTATCCGTCTGTCTGTCTTTATCATATATGCTTGTCGAATTGTTTGTCTGTCTGTTTGAATGTTTGTTACTTTGTCTTTCAGTTGGACTAAATCTAGGTCTCAGTATGATTGTCCGTGTGTCTGTTTGTATGGTTTTATTTCTGCTGTAGTGTCTGCATGTATACCTGTGTGATTGTTTGTCTATATGTCTGATTTTTTTCTCTCTCTCTCTCTCTCTCTCTCTCTCTCTCTCTCTCTCTCTCTCTCTCTCTCTCTCTCTCTCTCTCTCTCTCTCTCTTTTTCACACGTCAAGGTTCACTAAGTTTTTAGGATTCGTTGTGGCTACATTTTCTGTGTTGTGGTTCTTTTTTTTTCTATTTACACTTTTTACTTCATTTTTCGTAATTTTGTCTTCTTGGCTTTCAAACGACGAGCAATGGTTCCCAAAATAGATGATATTCATGTTCTTCACCTTTCCTAACTACCACACTCCTTCTCTCACCCCTTCCTTTCCTCACCCCTTCGTTTCCTATCTCTCCCCTTCCTTACCTCCCTCACCCCCTTCCTTTCCTCTCTCACCCCTTACTTACCTCTCACCCCTTTTTTTCCCTTTCCTCACTTACTCCTTTCTTTTCTCCCTCACTCCATCCTTTCCAATATCGCTCCTTCATTTCCTCCCACACCCCTTCTTTACCTGTGTCTTCAGTCTTATCAACATATATAACTAAGATCACATACTCCCTCTACAAATTTTCAAGCAGGCGAAGACAGGCAGTTTAGCTCTCTCGTCTTAGGCAGCTTCGTGAGGGGACAGAGAAATCACGACCCTATGAATGTCTTTCCCACACTTACTCATCCCTTCCTCCTGCTCATGAATATTCAGAGGAACACTCAACAATTTGTCACCTGACGGGCCAAGCAAAACAGCGCTCTAATTTTCCTCTGTAATAACCCTTGGAGGATGTGCCTTGATGACTCCTTTCTCCCTCCTTCCCTCACCCTCTCAGCCTGTGTATTTGTCTGTCTGTTTTTTTTTTCTCTCTCTCTCTCTCTCTCTCTCTCTCTCTCTCTCTCTCTCTCTCCTCTTCTTTAATGCTCTGCCGTTTTAAATTTGAGGCACGTAGACGGGTTGGCTTCATTGCTCGGGCTCGTTACGTGGTGTTCAGCGGCGGAAGATTCATATTTGGACTAATGCAGAAGGGGTAAAAAATGTTCGAGATTAGAGGTTGGTAACGCGGGACGGAGGTGCATCTGGCAGACGGCCGCAGGCAAGGTCGGAGGTCAGTTTGGGCGCCGCGGGGGAGGCTGGCCGACCTCCGCCGCGCCCCGCTCTTGGTCCTCATGTCCGGTGCTCCATCTCCCGCCGCAGCTGTCCCGCCACGCCCCGCCCTCCTCCAGGCGACCAGAATGCTTTGTAATGCAGAAACCACCAAGCTTTTTGCACCTGGACTTAGAGAAGTAAAAGCCTAGAGTGTTATAATTTGAGGTGATAAAAAGACGATGTTATGTAAGACTATCTTTTAATGTTATGTTGACTTTGAATGCAACACAGTCATCTCAAGGCCTTCAGAACTTGAGTTTAGTCTGCCAACACAGCTGGAAGAAAATAAGTCAACTGGGTAAGAATTTGAAATCATGTTTTTTGTAAGATTATTTTTCTTAGGTCCTTGTTTTTTAGACATAACATTTTCATACATTTAGTCTTTCATGCTCTAGTGTTTATTATCTTATTTTACTAATAATACAGCAGAAGGAGAAAAAAATAATGGATAACAGTCTGTGATGATAAAAAAATAGAATATCAACGACGATTCCTTCCATTGTCCTGTTACTTCGAGACACAGCATTTACCTCGTCAAACTTTTTGCTCCTGTGCTTATCTTACGACCAGTACCGCAAAGGGAGAACAAGATCAGTGTGTATTAGACTATGAGATAATGAGTCCATATTTTGTAAGTTTTTTCACGAACTCTGCTGAGTATAAATATAACAAAGCCCCCACTGAGCTTGATGTACTACCTGTTTATTCCACCAACTATAGTGAAAAAAGGAAAACAAGTCATTGGCGAAGTAGCGAGAGATAAAATAATTTCCATATCAGCTAGACAATCCAAACGTTTGTAGCTTTTCAATACAACTTTGTTCCCCACGCAGAGTTTTTCCTCTAAGTAATAAGACTAAAGCTGTGAAGCTGGCCATGAAGACACACAGACAAACAGACTCAGATAGATATGCAGATAGAGAGACAGACAGAGAGAAATAGATGATGATGATGATGAAGAAAATGATAAAAAGAAAAAGAAAAGAACAAGGACAGAAGAAAACCTTACATTGCGAGAGAGAGAGAGAGAGAGAGAGAGAGAGAGAGAGAGAGAGAGAGAGAGAGAGAGAGAGAGAGAGAGAGAGAGAGAGAGAGAGAGAGAGAGAGAGAGAGAGAGAGAGAGAGAGAGAGAGAGAGAGAGAGAGAGAGAGAGAGAGAGAGAGAGAGAGAGAGAGAGAGAGAGAGAGAGAGAGAGAGAGAGAGAGAGAGAGAGAGAGAGAGAGAGAGAGAGAGAGAGAGAGAGAGAGAGAGAGAGAGAGAGAGAGAGAGAGAGAGAGAGAGAGAGAGAGAGAGAGAGAGAGAGAGAGAGAGAGAGAGAGAGAGAGAGAGAGAGAGAGAGAGAGAGAGAGAGAGAGAGAGAGAGAGAGAGAGAGAGAGAGAGAGAGAGAGAGAGAGAGAGAGAGAGAGAGAGAGAGAGAGGCCTGCATGTCGTAGCGTTGCCTGAGGAAGACCAGCGGTGAGCAGGAACGATTGCTACTTTCTTTTAATGGCCTGATACTCAAGTGCCGTAATTTACAACCCTCGTGACCAGTGGTGGCTGGTGGGCAATAAAGTTCAATAATATACGAAGCGGTCGAGGCAGGAGGAAGGGAGGAAGGGAGGGCAGGGAGAGAGAGAGAGAGAGAGAGCGGGAGGGAGGGAGGGCGGGGCGTCGAACAAGAGGGAAAAAAAAAGATAGGAAAGAAGAGAGAGAGGGAAGAGTGAAGAAGACTAGGTGGATCCTCTTGTGATAATGATTCAAATTTATTCTCCAGGAAGTGAAATCGAGATGCTTATGAAATTCAATACACGTCCGCGGAGCTTCGATATATTATGGCTTGACAGTGACGGACGTTCCTCCTCGACGAACGGTCTGGCGGCGGCGCTGAGGACCCGAAGGGAAGGAGTTTATTATCCTGCAGGGCTTGAGGAGACGACGACAGCTATATGATCTTAGGGAGACAGTGATCGTGTATGTTGTATTAAGCTGTGGGAGGGTGGGTGGATGGAGAGAGAGAGAGAGAGAGAGAGAGAGAGAGAGAGAGAGAGAGAGAGAGAGAGAGAGAGAGAGAGAGAGAGAGAGAGAGAGAGAGAGAGAGAGAGAGAGAGAGAGAGAGAGAGAGAGAGAGAGAGAGAGAGAGAGAGAGAGGAACGAAAAGCATGAAAGAAGAAGCGATTTATTATAATGTTTTGGATTTGATCAAGTGAAAAAAGTGAATGAGAGAGTGAAAATATCTAGTTAGAAATACAAAGGAAAAAGAAAAAGAAAAAAGAAAGAGAAAGATAGAAAGAATGAAAGAAAGAAAGATATAAAAATAAATAAAGAGAGGAAGAAAAAGGAAGAAAGAAAGAAAGAGAAAGTGATTGAATATATATAGTTAAAAATGATCAATCGAAGAATAGAGTGAATGAGAACGTTAGACAAAAAAAATATATATAGTTAGCCGTGAGAGTGAAAATGTTAATGAAGTCACTCCACAAGTTTCGTTCGAATAAGCTTTGTCGTTACGGCGAGAAATACAAGCGCTGTTATCATTGTGGAAGAGAGGAACACGCGGGAAAGCAACGCCCAGAAAATAAAAGCGAGATTTGACAGAGGGGGAAAAAAAAAATATTAAGATGGAGGAGAATATTTCACCTGATTTTCTTCTTCTCTGTCTCTCCATATATCTGTTTTGTTTTCTCGTGTGCTTATTGTGAATCTTGTTTGTTTGCTTATTTTTTCCTTCTCTTTCTTATGCATTAGAATTGTGTGTGTTTTTCCATTATATGTGAAATTGAGTGTGGCAGGCCCGTGATATTTATTGATTTCCTGTAGCAAGTGATACGTTTAAATAAAGGACTCTGCTTACACGCCATTTTCTGTTTCTTTGTAAATTCGGGATAATAAAGAGAACCATGCAAGGAGCAGCGAGTAGCGTTTTTTTTTTATTATTATTGTTTCCTTTTTTGTGCCCTTGAGCTGTCTCCTTTGTTGTAAAAAAAAAAATGAGAAACCGTAACAGCAAAAAGAAGAATGAAAGGATTGGGAAAGAAAAAGGAATGCAACACGAGAATACATTGGAATAAATTAATGTATGAACGTCAAGATATCTTTGAACAAGGAAACTATCAAGATAAAGACATTAAACTGGAGGTCTTGAAGAGAGAGAGAGAGAGAGAGAGAGAGAGAGAGAGAGAGAGAGAGAGAGAGAGAGAGAGAGAGAGAGAGAGAGAGAGAGAGAGAGAGAGAGAGAGAGAGATTATTCATTCAAGAGAGAGAGAGAGAGAGAGAGAGAGAGAGAGAGAGAGAGAGAGAGAGAGAGAGAGAGAGAGAGAGAGAGAGAGAGAGAGAGAGAGAGAGAGAGAGAGAGAGAGAGAGAGAGAGAGAGAGAGAGAGAGAGAGAGAGAGAGAGAGAGAGAGAGAGAGAGAGAGAGAGAGAGAGAGAGAGAGAGAGAGAGAGAGAGAGAGAGAGAGAGAGAGAGAGAGAGAGATGATATGATAACCGCAATGAAGGAAAAAAAAAAGGAGGAAATGAAAGCGCTAATATATGTGTTGATGACGTGGACGAGAAGGACAAGTAATGGAGGAAGAGGAGGAGGAGGAGAAGGAGAAGGAGGAGGAAGAGGAGGAGGAAAAAAAGACTCAGGCGATAATGAGAATGTTAATGGGGTGATGATAAAGAAGGAAGAAAAGAAGACGGAAAAAGGCAGAACAAAAAGAAAAAGAAGAAAGAGGAAGTAGAAGTAAAAGAAGAACAAAAACAAGAACATGAACGAAAACAATAGTTACAACAACAACTAATCATCATCCTCATCATCATTGTCATCATCACAACAACAACAATGTCAACTATAACAACAACAATAACAGAAAAAAATAAAGAAAAAAAGAAAAAAAGACACAACAAAGAGATCGGAAGAAATAAAGAAAAAATAAATGAAAATGAAAAACAACGAGAAGAAAAGGAAGAGGAGGAGGAGGAGGAGGAGGAGGAAAGGGAGAAAAAAAACTTGAGGGCGAATAACATGCATATGGCGTCACGTTATCAAAGGAAATTCCTGTTCGATGGGTTCTTGGTAGCGCCGCGTGTTTGTCTGTTTGTCTGTTTACGTCGAGGGCGGAAGAGCGTCGCGTCCGAGCTGTTCCCCGTGTTGCTTGTTGATTCTGGGCGGCCACGTGTTGAGAGGGGGAGGAGGAGGAGGGGGAGGAGGAGGAGGAGAAGGAGCAGATAATAATAGTTGAGAAGAGTAGGTAAAGAAGGAGGAAATGTAGAAGGAAGAGGAAGTTGGGAAAGACGAGACGGAGGAGGAGGAGGAATACATAGGAATACATAGGAAGAACAGACACCTGAAGACTTATCGATCCATGGCGAGGGTGTCTGTTTACTACCGCTACTATTTTTTTTATTTTTTTATTTATACTAGTAATCTACGTGTGGTAGGACAGGACAGAATAGATGAAGGCTCCTCCCCACCCACCTCTCCCTTCGGCAACGTGCCGGCAGGAAATAGTTAGAAGAGAACACCATGTACCTTTAAGGAAGAAAGGGACATGGAAATTTTACAGTAAAGAGAGAAATAAGAGGAAATTACTACCCTTAACTTACACTACTGGTAACCTAAGCTGTGGGGGAAAAAGACCTCATTACATAAGAACATAAGAATATAGAAACACAGGGAGACTGGAAGAGGTCGAGTGGCCTACACAGGGCAGCCCCATAATCCTCCCTAATACTCACGATGGGTGAGGTGTAGTTTCAGGGGCACAGGTGGAGGCTTGATCCTCGTTTTACCGACGGTACTATGCACGCACCAGTACCCTGTCACCTTACTGCACCCACACCTCACTCCACCTGTCATGCGGACACTAACTGTTGCTTTACTCTATTGTTAACTTACGCTACCTGTAATCTAGGTTGTGGGGGAGAATAATATGGATTTAGGTTGAGGTCTTGCTGCAATCTGTTTGAAAACATGCGAAGAAGGGTCAGTATAATCTTATATCCCTGAAGTACTTATCCAATGAAGACTTGAAGCTATTGATACTCTGTGCGCTAACTACTGACGGTGGGAGTCTATTCCAGTGATCGACGACTCTATTATTGAAAAAACTTCTGCGCACCAATGTGTTACATCGGTTTCCCTTTAACTTCATACCATTGCTGCGTGTTATTGTGTTGGTGTCTCTCTGAAATAGACTATCTGGGTTAATGTTGTCGAATCCATTAAGGATTTTGAACACTTCACTTAAGTCCCCTCTTATCCTTCGCTTTTTTAGGGAAAACATATCTAAACGCTTTAAACGCTCGTCATATGGCAAGTTTCGGAGCGCTGGAATTTGTTTGGTTGCTCGTCGCTGTATCCTTTCTAGCAAAACTTAATCTTTGATATAGTTCGGTGACCAGAACTGAACGGCGTATTCTAGGTGTGGTCTTACAAATGCAAAATATAATCTCTTTATAAGTTCGGGTGATTTATAATCAAAGTTTCTTGAGATTAATCCCAACATCATATTGGCTTTTTTACTCGCTGCAGAACATTGATCACTCATTTTAAGAGTGTTACTGATAATGACTCCAAGATCTTTTTCTTGTTTTACTTCGCTGAGCTCATGTCCTTGAATCTGATATTTAAAGTCAGGATTTTTTTCACCTATGTGCATTACTTTACATTTACCTACATTAAAACTCATTTGCCATTTTTCGCTCCAGTCGGCAAGTCTTATTAAGTCTGATTGAATATTCTCGCAATTTTGACTGTTCATTACCGTACCTCCTAATATGGTGTCGTTGGCGAATTTGGCTACTTTTGATAGGATATCAGTTTCTAAGTCGTTCACGTAAATTATGAATAGTGTTGGCCCCAGGGCCGAACCTTAGGAAGACAAAAAAAGTGAGGAAAAGAAGGAAGAAGAGACGAAAAAACGAGGTGATATTGACATTTTATGTTTTTTGTTCCTTCAGTTAGTTGCTACACTGTTTTAACCTGTGTTTTAGTTCTGTTTTTAGTTGTATCAGAATATGAATAAAATATCAAGTATACCAGTGTCAACTAAGGGCTGTTAAGACGACGAGGAAGTAAAGTTATTTCCTGATTAAGTGAATTGTAAATTTTATTCATCGTTGTTTTTTGTTTATCTTTATATATTTGTCTGATTTTTATACTTTATTTGTCTTTATTTGAGCTTTATTTGACGTTATGAGGAGCTACGTATCTGGCCTGGTTTGCATCAACAAGCTCTAGGCGCGGTAAAAAAAATATAAAAATAAGTAAATTGGCCTCTATCAACTTGAAAACATTGCTTCCAGTAGTAAACTTTTTAGTGTTCTTAATTCTAGCCCCAAATTAACACTCCAAAGAAAACATTCAGATTCCTCTCCCACATTTGGCGGTGCCGTAAAAACATGATGCGGCAGGAAGAGGAGGACAGAGGCGAAATTCAAACCTCCAGCAAACGAGAAATCGGAGAACGCAGGATCGCCTCGGCCTTAAGAAGCACAAGCACACCTGCCGCCAATCTGATGAGTGGCCTCAGGTGAGACTCAAAACCACCTGGGAATAACAAAGGTCACCACAACCCGGAAATACTTGTGCATCGCCGCGGCTCCCCTGCGCGGCCCCTCCCTGGTGCACCTGTACTTTGATTGCCCACCAAGGCGCCAGGTAATTGGGAGGTGCAGTTCCCCGCCAGCCGGAAACTCCTACTGGATTGCATCGAGTCACCAGGGCTCCAACATGCAATCTGTGCGACCGCTTCGTTATATTTTCTATAAGAACACACTTTGGTTACCTGCATGAGCAAACACGGGCGTGGCTTTTTGTTCACTGTGGTCTTGCAATTTTGTGTCATTTTGCAATTGTTCTCATTTGCTTTACATAATTCGTTTGGTACTGTGTAGAAGGCTGTTTATATATTCAAGACAAATCAAAAATGCAAGTGAGAGCATTCATCTTCCTAGGCCGGCAATCAGGCGACTTGTCCAACACAAAACAATATCTTAATAATGCACCGTGTGAGCCGCTGCCCCGCGAGGCACTACACCTTGGAGGACCGCAGCCACGCCTTTGTGTGCGCCAAAGCATATTACATTCAGGGAGTCTGCGCCGTTACCTGTGCCCCTCCCTCCGCCACACTGCTTTATTTCACAGTACGTTATATTTTGTGCTCGTGTGGGGGTGGGGGGTGGGGGAATGGGAGAATGTTTTTTGTCACTATCTTTAGTTATTTATTTATCTTTCATATTTGCGTATGTATTCATTAAGTCATTTGCCGAATACAAGCTCCATATTCGGCAGCCCAGCTGTAGCAGGCGTGGGTTCTCTTGGTTCAGAAGCCGCGGTCAAGTCTACCTACGGCCGTAATGATGCTGACCTTCGGGAGTTACCTGACGTGGTGGTCGTGCGGGCAGATGGTGTTGGGAGAATTAGTTAGTTAAAGTGGTACCCTGTGGGGTATAATTAGCTCTTGTTTGTGTCTTGACTCCCACTGACTCCATTCCTTCTATAGGCTTCCCGGCAGACCTCAGGTGGTCTCCCTCACACTGCCTCTTCGTCTTCTGGTCAGGAAAAGCTGCCGTCAACTTGAGGAGCAGTGATTGTTATTAGAGTCCAGAAAAGGGGTTATTTACAGCAGTTACGTGCTACTTCTCTCTCATATACCACCACCCTGGTCCCCTCTCCCTACCTCCGCCCACAGATCCCCGCGCCCTCGCTCTCACGCCAATGGGCCTTACCCGAACCACCACTCAAGACACTTAGGTCGCTGCTGCTGCCTCCATACATCTTCACCGGTACCCACGCCACCGCTAAACCACCACCCAGCGCCACTCTCCTGGACCCGCCCACCCATACCCCGCCCCGCCCCGCTGTGCCACTTCCCAGCTACCGCCTATACCTCCACGCGTCCTCCTCCACCTCCTCCGCAGTGGTCGCCTCCAGGAGCGGGCGCTGATTGCAGTGTCCGCTAATTGCAGTGTCCGCCAAGGCAAGTGGCGGTCTCCGGTAGCCTGGTCCGCCGCCAAGATGCCAGATTACCTGCCGTAATTAACCGGGCAGACAGACGAGGGCTCAGGTGCTCCTGGGACGTGGGAAAGTGGCCGGGGCGGTGAGCATCCACAACAAAGGTGAGAGGCTTGGTGCTCCGCTCTTGGCGTCAGCACCTCCGCGGCACCAGGATGTCAGTATACATTTGGCGTCGCTAATCGATGCTAAT
The DNA here is from genome assembly GCF_024679095.1 of Eriocheir sinensis. Lineage (NCBI taxonomy): Eukaryota > Metazoa > Arthropoda > Malacostraca > Decapoda > Varunidae > Eriocheir > Eriocheir sinensis. The sequence goes on along the minus strand of NC_066523.1, from coordinate 10,661,734 downwards.
TCGGCTGCTATCGTCACTATAAGGAATGTGAGATAACGCCTGGGGGGAGAGAGGGAGGGAGGGGGGCGGGGGTGGAGCTGAACAAAGAAGAGACCAAGAACTCGTAATCCACCGGGTGCAGCCGCTCCTGCGGGGGGTGACGCCGTGTCTCGGTGTCATACCGCCTTGGTACAGGGGATGTCGTGATTACATCGAAGGATATATTTCGGTACAGTGCTAATTGACACGAGCGTGGTTAACGATGAAATATTTATGAGTGGATTTATCATTGTCCACGATAAGGGCAGCCGTGCGGTCGTTAGTTATTATAAGCAGACAAGATTTACCAACAGTCATCGATCACCAGTGAGTAAACCCATTACGGAAGAATTATCTTCTCCGCCGGAGTAGTCGCGTCTCCCCGTCGCGCAGTCCCCCTGCGTCAGGTGGTGAGGCGCTTCAGTGGGCACCTGTCAAGTTACGGGCAGCTGCGGGATGACCACAACGCCTGATGAAAAAACTAGATAAGATGACACGTACATATGGCATCATAATATATTTTTTTATCTTCATGCCCCTTCACGGCGCTCTCAGTGACCACCTGTCAGGCAGTGGGCGGCTGCAGGGGCGGCCTGACCACAACACTCGATGAACTGCAAAAGAAGAGGACACGTGTGTAAAATAGATCAATTCCTATGATCTCCTTGCCCCTTCATAATTCTGAGAAGCCATCTGGAATGAACGCCTCCCACACGGCGCACCTCGCCCCTGCGCCAGCCTCGGCCATACTCTAAAATTTAAACCGCACACTCCCCAGCGTCCCGTGGGCCGCATGACGCTCCTCAGATTAGCTGCTTCCCCTTGCGGCTCCGCTTCTTTCAGCTGCGATGATTCTTAAAACATTTTTCTTTGTTCAAAAATAATTAAAATCTGGCAGTGGTTTTCTTCCGTTCATTGGCAGGGACTGAAAGGAGTTCTATTTAGGATCATTACAGTGCTGCCATAGGGCTCGGCAGCGTTCCTCTCATGCTTATCAGAAAATCTTTAGTAATTTAATTAATAAGCAAAAACTCATCCGCGCCGCAACGCTTACCATGTAAATTAGCATTCCTTTTTTTTGGCAGCGTCTGAGCTGGCAGTGGACCCGGGGCGCTTCCACGAGGGCAGCGCGGCAGTAATTACGGCCGGCGGCGGACTGGTCAGCGGCGAGACTCTTGGACTCGTTAATAATGTGCCCTGTTATTACTGAGTCCGGGGGTGCCCTGCGTCCCCAGCTGGTCCTTCAGGTGGACACGTTCTGCCTCCGTTGACGGTGGTCCCTGGGCGGGGCTACCCTTTTCAAGGACACGAGAGGTGCTCGCCGCAAACGTCTCCCGAAGCGTCTGAAAGTGATGCTCCGAGACTCGCGTTCCTCGGCGGCGCGACGGAGAGGGTGTGGAGGCCCGAACAAAGACGGGAATGGCCCCACCCGCTGGCACGGCTCCAAGGACGCCGGGATCATACATTAGGGAAAAAAACGTATTGCCTTCTCAATTAATTAAGGTGGATATTACATGGTCGTTATACACAGCTACTGGAAGCCCGTGCAGTGGACAATGAAGGGACTAGTACATTAGACGCCTGTGGTTTTAGCTCCCGCTCATTCTTAGAGATGTGAGTGTGTGTGTGTGTGTGTGTGTGTGTGTGTGTGTGTGTGTGTGTGCGCGCGCGCATGATGCTGAATACATCAATGCATGCCTTCAAGTACATATACGGGTATCAAGATGTACTGGTCCTCCTGCAAGCACACCTTCCAGGCCTCGTTCGCTTCCTGTTCCCGCCTCACCACCACCACCACCACCACACCATTGCCCACCTCTATACCACCTCATAACCCTTACCCCATTACCCCCAACCACCACCAACATCTTATCACCCTTATACCTGCCCTTCCTCCTCACAACCACCACCATTATCACCCTCGCCCTTACCCCCTCTACCACTCCACCATTACCCTCCACCACCACCGCCGCAGCTCTCTCCTCGTGGCGACGCCCGGGGCCCCACGACCCAAGGGTCACATTGGGTAATTATCGTCCCTCAGCAGCTTCCTGTCCATCCGGAGGCACAGATTTCTGGAGGTGGCGTGAGGGCGCGAGGGAGCAGCGGCCTCCACCCGGAACAAAAGTGGCGGCCAGGCGCGTCACGTCCACTCGGCGTCACCCACTCATTGTGTGTGTAAATATTTGGGGGTCAGTCCGGATGAGGGTGTTTGTTCCGCCGCGTGAGTATCGGGAACAAAGAAAGAGTCGCCAGCCTTTTTTGTTGTTTATGGCTCTGGTGCTGACCGGCGTACGAAGAATTGGTATAAATGTATTTTGTACGTGTTAGTGTGTGTTAATGTTATTGTGTGTGTGTGTGTGTGTGTGTGTGTGTGTGTGTGTGTGTGTGTGTGTGTTTATGAGCTAGCAAATAAACAGAGACACGCACCATCATGCAAGCACACACACACACACACACACACACACACACACACACACACATACACACGCAGCTGGAACAAGATTAGGTAAGGTTCACCAAATTGCCGGATTAAGGAACACCTCCGCGGGAAGCCTCGTAATGACGTTCACATTGTCTCGTAATGAACAAGCGCGTCGTGCCCGGCCGAGACACATCCCAGACAATAGCGGGATTTTTTTCACGTATTCTTTAAATCAGACGATCACCCTTCAGTAAAACGTGTATCAAAGTGAATTTTCGAGTGTTGTGTTTATATATATTTGGATTGCTTTACGTGTCACGAACATCTAGTTTTTGTTTGTCATTTATTTTTTACAGTAATGAAATGTGTCACCTGTAATATATATATCGTCATGTGTATATGAATGTATGACCATCCCCACCTTTAAAATTACTGTACTTACCCATGTTACAGTCGCGCAGTGTGTACTAGCATTTATCGTGTTGTGGTTTGTGTTTTAACAAAAATAAGTCAATGTCACACTCTGTCGCCCTTCCTAGTCGAGTATATGAATTATGTCCACAGAGTCCAAAGACCTCGTAACGGTGCGAGTATTCGTGTGGGCAATATACAACCCTCTGAAGCATTGTGTTTGCGTTGTGGGACAGACGATTCGGCCGGCAGCTTCGTCTTTCTCGGTGCGCATATTATTCACATACTCTCAGCCTTATGCCAGGAGGCGGGAGCGACCTTCCAGACTGCCTCGTTCCAGCGATACAATCACCTGACGTGCCTCTGTGTTATTCGTGCCCGCAGGAGGAAATTATCAGCGCCTCGTATCAGTGCCGTTGCTTTGCTGGAGCGTCGCGACCTTCAGCGGCAGCCTCCACATGCCTCGGTCTGGTCTCGTCTGGCTTGTCAGGTGCGTCAAGTTCTCCCCCTCCTCCTCCTCCTCCTCCTCCACCGCCGAGCCTCAATTTCCCATCCCCAACAAGACTTCTTTGTCCAACCAGATCTCCGTATAAGGCAAGCAGGTCACACACAGAACATTATAGCTTCCTCCTCTTGCTATTAGATCCACAAATGCTACCCTATTAAATCTTATTACAGCTGTTAGGAAGCAGTGATATTCATTGGCCCGGCCTTTCTTTACCTTTCATTTCCTAGTCTTTTTCGAGGGCCGATGAAACCTGTTTGTGTGTATTGCCCAGCCATTGCCGCCGCCGCCGTCACCGCCTGCTGACCACCTCCTCCTCCTCTTCCTCGAAGCCCGGTCAGGAGTTCGTGCCGTGGCCAGTGGTCCCTTTGTTACACTGAAGCGACGCCATTCCTCTCTCCATGCCTGACATGACGCTGTTAAATTCGACCAACTCGCCCCACTCCATTATATATCGGTCTAACTCCCTCCTTGCTGCTCTCTCTCCTTACTCCCCTTCCCACTCCCTCGCTCTTCTCATCTCCTTTCCTCCTTCTACCTACCTACTCTCCTTCCCACTCCCTCGCGCTTCTCATCTTCTCCGCCCTGCCTCCTGCCCCCCACTCCTCTCCCTTACGGCGGGGAGCCAGATCGTGACCATCTCGCCAGCTTCCAGTTACCATGAGGTCACACGGAGGCGGGTTCGGGCGGGCGGACAAAAAGCTAGAGTAATGGTCAGCAGCTCGGGAATAGTGTGGGAAGAGAGAGAGAGAGAGAGAGAGAGAGAGAGAGAGAGAGAGAGAGAGAGAGAGAGAGAGAGAGAGAGAGAGAGAGAGAGAGAGAGAGAGAGAGAGAGAGAGAGAGAGAGAGAGAGAGAAGATATAAACTAACTCAAACGAAAAAAAGAATGCCGAGAAAAGAGAGAGAGGCTCTAATAGAATCGCAAGGCCGACACAACGAAGCCGACGGACGGAGGGGAGGAAAAAATGAATTATAGGGAAGGAGGCAAAGCGTGAAGGAATGCCTCATGAAAGAACGAAGATGAAAATTATGAACAAAGGTTGAAAGTAACAATACCAAAATAGTCATCAAACAGGAAAGGGGAAGCTAGTCGATGAAGAGTTGCAATGAAAAAGATCTATTCCGGCACATTTATTTCAAGAGAAACTAGTAACCGATGTTCATGTAACCGACAAGAAACAAAAGGTTCTCTTCGCCGGCCAAGCAGTGATGGAAAACATGTAAGTGAAAGCGCAAGAGATGAGCAAAAATATAATCGGAGACGTAAGTGAAACATAAACTTCCTTTGTCCCGCAGACGGATGAGTATCGCAAGGCAGAATGCATATATTCATGCGATTATAATGTAAATGTGCTTTAAAGCCGTGGATATAAGAATAAATATTAGCAGAAAACAGAGTATAAACCGATTACATGCTTCCTTAAAGGATGAAACAGTGAATACATGAATCAAATTATTCTAAAATGGAAGAAGTATTTTTTTTAAGGAAGGAAACAAATAACGGAAATATGCGTTTAATGTGATGTGAAGATTGCTCGTCTATATAAAGTCTCGAATAACAATGGAACGAAAACATGTAAGCCTGATTGCGGGTAAAATATCGTACTGGTCAATCAATGAAAGGCAACGCAACACACCGAGCAAGGTAAAGATAACAACACGAAAGTGAAAGAAAAAGCAGAAGAAACTGACACAAGAAAGAAAAATAACTCGGCGGAGTCTGTTTAACCGCAAGCGACGAGACACGCAACGCGACTCACGGATGACAACAAGAACACAAGACGCAGCATCCGAGCCACCAGCAGGAGTGCGGAGCGGAGGAGCCGGGCACCAGGACCGCCGCGCTGGGAGTGAGCGGGGGTCACACACGGTAGCTGCGTCGTGATCAAATCATGACCCGCCCCGGGCCTGGTCCACCCCTGGCTCCCTCACACGGCTGGGAACGCCGGCTCCCGCACGCACATCCCAGGGAGCCTCCAGCCTGCCCCGCCCCGCCGCCATGGACCCCAGCACGCCAGGCTCCCCCAAAGCAACAACAAGGGTCAATTTTTGTTGAGGCCAAGAGTGACGGCCGCCCGGCGCTGCCCGAGAGGTAATTCAAGGGCATCGGAGCCTAACTCAGCCACACCATGAAATGATAAGCACCACAACTCCGGCTCCTTGTCGCGGCCTCGGCCCCGCCTCGCCAAGTATAGACGGGAGCCTCTGAACTCATCCACCCTGACTTATCTCCGCCATCGCGTAGACCCAATCACGACTGACCAAATATTTTAAGAGTCCACTAGAACCTTTGAGCTTGTTAAAGTCGCTTATTTTTTTTTAATTCTTAACCTTTATATTGAAGTTTCTTTAGGTATTTTGGAGGGAGTGCTGTTGATGGCTGGACATTTATTGACCCCGCTGGAGAACCTGAGTTGACCAGCTGTCTAGAAAGCCCTCCTAAACCCATCAACTGAGAGAGAGAGAGAGAGAGAGAGAGAGAGAGAGAGAGAGAGAGAGAGAGAGAGAGAGAGAGAGAGAGAGAGAGAGAGAGAGAGAGAGAGAGAGAGAGAGAGAGAGAGATAGAGAGAGAGAGAGAGAGAGAGAGAGAGAGAGAGAGAGAGAGAGAGAGAGAGAGAGAGAGAGAGAGAGAGAGAGAGAGAGAGAGAGAGAGAGAGAGAGAGAGAGAGATGGGGAGGTTATCAACTGCTCAAGCGAATAAATCCTAACCATCCCATTTAGAAGCTTAAAAATTACTCTCGTTCATCACGGGGGGGGGGTCAGCAGCCGAGCTATTTCCGCGCCTCCAGCTGACCACCTCACCCTCATTACGTGCGATTCAGCGAGGCTCCGCGAGACAATAGTGGCCGATGACCTAACGAGGGGCGAAGAGCTGCGCCTCAGACTGATTGATTTCATCTTATTTGCCGTGTGATGCGGTCATTAGCGGCCGTCAGACGGTGATCCGTCTCCGCTCCCGGGCTTCAGGGGAAACGTGAGAAGGGGAATCACGCACTTAAGCAAAGGGAAGATGGGCTCGGCCGCTTAAAGGGTCCGTGAAATGCGATGCTGTGGGAAATCTGTAGGTGAGTATTTATTTTCTGATGCATAAAGTTTCTGGCTTCTTTTCGTGTATCTCCCCATTTGTAATACTTAACTGAAGGAAGGATCGACTTGGCTGCTTAAGGATCCACGGAATGCCAAGTTGTGTGAAAGGTGAAGTTAGATATTTGCTTTCTGATGCATAATTTAGTCGATTTTCAAGAATTTCTTCATTTGTGGCGTTCAGTAAGCTGCTTTGGGCAAGGGATTCTGCCTGTAACGAGCTTTGAGTACACCCTCAGAGAGAACATAATGATTTTCAAATGCTCTTATGATAACAAGAATTGATGATGCCTTTCCCCGGACCCGAGAGTCGCGCATCGCTGACGTGGCTTGGTCAGAGAAACTGGCCTTTGTGTCTCCCTTAGAAGGCAGGGCGTCGCGTCCGTCCATGCTGCGTTAGTATTCAGGAAGTGGAGTGAGGGGCAGGTCAGCGGGGCATGCGGGCCAGCCAGGTTGTCTCCGCGTGGAAGTCCTGCTGAGAACCTGATTACGGCGCGTCGTACAACAGGGCGTCGGCCGAGCACTACTGTTGGTGGCGAGGGAGCCGCGGGTGGTGCGTGTCTGTGCCGAGAGCTAGCTGCCATGTCCTTCTTGTTAGTCTTCGTTCACCTTGTTTAGGAGCGCCCCGTAATTACTCTCACCTGGTAGAAAATTGCCTATATATGGCCCTTCAGCGGACCTAACAACGCCACCCGCGCCCCTTCCCCGCCTCCCTTCTTCGGCACCGGCATCCGCCCTTCAGGTCACCGCTTGGAACACCATTGACCATCGTGGAATTTCCTAAGGTTACCACTGACCACCGGCCCTCCTCATCCTCCTCATTCCCCTCCTCCTTTTCCTCCTCAGCCCTTGCTCCCAAGTCGTGCGCAGGTCGTTCTGGCCGTCTTTCTCCGTCGTCGATAGGTTCTCGTATTTTCATGTTGGGGCCATTAACTGGGCTGTTGTGCTAATGTGCAGCCGGTGCTCCTGTGTAGTCACGACTGGACCCCGGACAGGCTGGCCTGGCAATTATTATTACCCCCCGACGTCAAGGGCATCGCTCTCTGCCCTCCCGCCGCCTCGCCCACCAGAAGCTTCCACAAAGTTTACGGAATCATCGCGGGATTTTCGCAAGTATCGCTCACTCTTTCTAGGGCGCCGTCGTTTCTCTGTTGTTGTTGTTGCAGTCAGCCTCTCCTATCCTCCCGGCAGCGACGTACCTCACGTGTTTCCTAAATGCAGAGGTATTTGATCCGCCCGTCGGCTACAACTCCTACAATGCGGCCTTCATTTGCATGGTTGATCTCCCATTCCGGCATAAAAACAGCTCGGAAATTCCCCGCATGGTTATCCGTCTGATATAAACTTCAAGTGGAGAGAATTCCCTTAATGATCCCTCCGCCGCTGCGCAGGTCCCTCCAATAACTATAAGACAAGTAAGTTCACTAATTATTAGGATATTTTATCATCACGTAGTCCCGGTGATTACTGGCACTAGCGGGACGCCGAGACAGGCAGTCACTCATGAGATTACACCCTGCCCTCGGCCGCACAAACTAAACAATAGTTCGTCTCGGGAAGGAGAGAAAAAAGTGCGCCGAGGCAACCCAAAGCGGGTCGTGATGAGACCGGCCGCTGGAACCTATCCCTCAGCTGAGGTCAGAACATCCGCCTCCTGCAGCACCGAGACGCCTGCGGAGGGGCTCCCACGCGGCCACGCCAGCAACACGAAGGAGGGGGAGGAGGAGGCTGCGAAGAAAGGAGAGGAGATGAGGTGGAGGAGAAGGAGCCTGGGGCAGGACTGGACCTGAGGAAGGGCGACAAAAAGCCCGCCTGACCACCCCTGACTGCTACTGTATGCCCGGGGCGCCCGCCGCGGCCCACCTATCATTACCTGCTCGGCTCCCACAGTGGTCTTCCTGGGGACGCTCCCACCCTTACATAACAAAAAGGCCTCGCTGCTGAAATATTTTTTTCTTCACGATTTCTTATCGCTGCCGCCTGACAAGAGTGAATACCGGATATTTTGGCTAGCGGCGAGATTTCTTTATTTGTGTGTGTGTGTGTGTGTGTGTGTGTGTGTGTGTGTGTGTGTGTGTGTATTTCTTAATATACCTTGAACTAAATATTTTTCACTTGCTCGTTTTTTGACCTTCGAACTTACTGCAACTCTCTTTTATTCTAGTGGAAACAAAATGCTTATGTACAGGCATTTTAATAATTATTCAAATCTTCAGAACTTTTCTTACACACAGGTACATTTGTTGGCGACTGTCTTTAGATTTATATGGAGACGTTATTTTGGGTTTCTTTATATTATCCTATTTTTTCTCCTTATGTCCCTCCTTCGTCCACTGTCTCCGTGTGCTGCCCCGGGGCGTGTCGTGTGAGGGTCTGGGGCAGTTAATGACGGATGATGACAGTGGAGGTTGAGGAGGGGAGAAGAGAAGAGGGAAGAAGAGGAGGAGGAAGAGGAGGCGTAGAAGTGGTGATGGTGGTAGTGGCGGCGGTGATGGTGGTTGTGCTCCAGCTGCCGGCGGTGGTCAGCTTGTTCTTTCCTACCTGCAGTAATCTCCTCCTCCCATACCCTCAATACCCGCCTCCCCTCCAGCCATCCCTCATCCCTCGCTCCATCCTCGTCTATTGTTTCGTGTTCGTTACATCATCCCATTTTCTTCATTAACATGCAGGAGGAACGATACTTGTAAAAACTGCAACGGACAAATTCATTACATAAATCTTCGGGTACGCCCATACGCTTTTATTTTGAAGAGAGAGAGAGAGAGAGAGAGAGAGAGAGAGAGAGAGAGAGAGAGAGAGAGAGAGAGAGAGAGAGAGAGAGAGAGAGAGAGAGAGAGAGAGAGAGAGAGAGAGAGAGAGAGAGAGAGAGAGAGAGAGAGAGAGAGAGAGAGAGAGAGAGAGAGAGAGAGAGAGAGAGAGAGAGAAAAAAAAAAGGAAAGATCGCCGCTGACCAGATCACCCTCGGTCGCTACTGTGTGCCGGGAGCGAGAGCCTCTGACCACCTATCATCAAAATCCTGAGTAATAACCGAGAGGAACGAAAGACTGATCCCGCGCGGCCCGGTGGAAGGGACGAACCGAGCGGCGGGAGGCAAGGAAGGCAGGAGGCGGCGGCGGTGGAGGCAGGAGACGAAGGAGGTGTGTGAGAGTGGGCTCGGGAAGACCGGTGGAGGGAGTATGAAGATGGATTGCTAGATGAATGGTTGTGTTCTCCTGAGTCAAATATTAATGGGGTCAGAGAACACGGGCCCGCAGGTAAAAGGGAAGGGGAGAGTGTTTACCCCATAGTCCTGGTGCAAATGAGAGGAATGAGGAGGTTTTGTTGCTTCTATCTTCAAGTCGGTGTTGTTGAGGGCTTCGTGGTTTTTCTTTTACGTTGATTTATAGCCCCAACTTAACAAATGCAGGGATAAATACAAATTCTCTGGGTTAGACTTGTAAATGTTAAGGACGCAACGAGGCTAGGAGGTTTAATTATTTTATTTTTATTTTTTGCCCTAAGCTGCTTTTGTTACTGTAAAAAAAAATCAACTTCACTCCCATTTTCTGCCTCCGAAAAGAAAGTACACCGTAAGCTCATCACTACTTACGTTCTTTCCCTTCTCTCAACCCTTACCCACTCACCTGCTCTTCCCTCTCACTCCCATCCCCCCTATCCCTCGACCAATCTTACCCACCCACCATTGCATACCTTCTTCCGTTCCGAGGAGGCGGGTAAGCCAACAGGAGTCGCCCATCCCGGCCACCGCCACATGTCGTCAGCTCTTGTTGCCTACCTGGCTGACTTACTGGCCCGCCGTGCATTACCTGTGTTGTGTCAGGGGAGTAATCATGCCACTTACAGCCTCTGACTTTGTTCGAAGGAATTGTCTGACACCATTAGCACAGCAATCTGCATGCTAAGTAGGGCTGGGCATTCATATGCATACCCGGGCAAACCTCCCTGACAGGCTAACAAAGGAAGTGGCTTAAGCGAGGCAAGGAAAGTCATCTGTTAATATTTCCAGAAGGCGGAAGACGCGCCTCCTCCCTACACACGGGCCGAGGGTTTACATGGGCGCGAGGAGCGGGGTTGTTGTTGGTGTGGTGCTCGATCATGTGTGTTGTAATGACGGGACGTGATCTTTTTTCCTTGGGTTCAGTGTGTTGTTGTCGGAAAAGATGCGGTATTGCGTACGTTCCGAACTCAGTGCGTGTAGTAGTAGTAGTAGTAGTAGTAGTAGTAGTAATAGAAGTAATAGAAGTAGTATATATGGTAGTAGTAGTAGTAGTAGTAGTAGTAGTAGTAGTAGTAGTAGTAGAAGTAGTAGTAGTAGTAGTAGTAGTAGTAGTAGTAGTAGTAGTAGTAGTAGTAGTAGTAGTAGTAGTAGTAGTAGTAGTAGTAGTAGTAGTAATAGTAGTAGTAGCAAAATCAGTAGCAGAAGCAATAGCAGCAGTAGCAATAGTAGTCGTTTCAGCAGCAATAGGAGTATGTGAATCCTAGTTGAAGTAACAGGAGAACGAGGAGTAGCCGAAGCAACTCCCATTTTATTGATACGGATAAGGGAGCTTCAGCCACGTCATAAATGTCAGGAAGGAACAAACAGCTTCGAGTAAATGCCCGAGATTTCAAGAATGCAAAAACTGAGGAGCGTTGGAATGCATCCCGGAATGTAAAGTCATGGTTCCTGAGGACTTATCTGCGTCCCGTCTGTCCCTCGAACATAACTCACTTTCATTTGTAGTTTGATTTTTTTCAAGACCAAGAAATATTGTAACAACCAGAGTCGATGAATAAATTATAATACAAAAAATATAATGCCGACCTTGAGACTATTATGCAGATGAGACGGATATGATTCTAGCCATTAGTAGAGTTTATTTTTCCGTTTTGTCTTCTTCAGTTCTCCTTATTTTCTTTTTTGGGGGGGCGAGTGGTTGTCGGGCAGGGCGGCGGCGGAGGGTGGGAGCGGGGTCGTGGGAGAGGACGGCCGGGTCATTATGTGGCCAGCTCCCAGGGGCTTAATGATCACTGCTGGCTACCGGCAGCTCGCCCTCCGGTGCCTCGCCCGACGGTCCTGCCGGCTGGCCCTCTCCCTCGCCCCGGGGCACACGCGAATCTACCCCGTATATGCCCTGGCGTTACTTCCTGCGACACTAAGCTTGACAGGAGTGCGTATTGCAGTGCTCACACCTGCACACACACAGCCACCAATATAACATCCTTTACTATGTATGTGTGTGTGTGTGTGTGTGTGTGTGTGTGTGTGTGTGTGTGTGTGTGTGTGTATCGTAATCCATTGAGTCTGAAATCTCAAATCTCAGAGGTAAAATGATGAGAGGAGATTGGAGATAAGGTAATGAGGTTGGGGAGCGGAGGAAGGCGCTTAAATTGGGCGTACGGTGTGTCATTTTATCTCTGTATCAGGGCGAGAATCCTATCCATCCCGGTAATGAATGGATTAATGTTGAGCGAGGCTTTTGTCGCGTTCCAGCACGGCGGACTTCACTGATGGGCGGTGGGAGGCGACGGAGGTGGCGAGGGCTGGAGCAGACGCTGAAGCTGGGAGAAGACGCTCGGGGTGGGGCTCAGGAAGGGCGGGGCACAGACGTCCAGATAACATGGTGTGATATATAAGAAAAAAAACAGCCAGACAGGAGACTCGCATTCACATTACAAGATAAATACTGAATGCTGAGGTGCTGTAAATGGACAAGCAATACATTTTTCTGTCTTAGACAATACAATTCAAACATTTCAACTGATTTAGATATTTGAAAAAGGGGTTAAGGGAATGTGTGTGTGTGTGTGTGTGTGTGTGTGTGTGTGTGTGTGTGTGTGACCAATGCGCTTCCCAATAGACATACTGATTACTTTAAGGTACCATCACACGAGAGAGAGAGAGAGAGAGAGAGAGAGAGAGAGAGAGAGAGAGAGAGAGAGAGAGAGAGAGAGAGAGAGAGAGAGAGAGAGAGAGAGAGAGAGAGAGAGAGAGAGAGAGAGAGAGAGAGAGAGAGAGAGAGAGAGAGAGAGAGAGTATTGCGTGTGTATGTGTGTGGGCTGGCCATTCGTCGCCCATTTACCGCCAGCCATGTGGTCTTCACCTGGCCAATTTGTCACCAGATGTCAGGTGGAGGCGGAAAATTAAACGACTGTTGGGTCCTGGATGCCGCGCCCCTCCACCCTCGTCTCCCGCGCCGTCAGTTGTGTGGCCTCCTTTAACACAGCATCGTGGGTCGTGCCGTCCTCAAGTAATGGCTCGCCGCCGCCCTTTGGAGTACTTCGTGGAAATGATGAAATGTAGGCAAATAAGATTTCTGACTCGAGGAAAATATATAAACGGGCTCGTGAAGAAAAACAACTGCCAGGAGTAAAATGGGTAAACATATTTATGGATAGATGGATAGATAGAAAGATAGATAAATATAGATAGATAGATAGATGGATAACAGACAGATAGACAGATATAAGTAGCATATACGTGAATAAAAAAATGACCTCTATTGCCAAATGTTATGGACTCATTCTATTCAACTCTCTTTCATAACCTCTTCGAAGAGAATAGGCGTGGCTTATCATGCCCCATTTCTTTGCGGCAATGATTAGCATGTATTCTTGACCACCTCCACTCTTCCCGTCGTTTCCTCTCCCTTTTAACCTTAATTACATCTATCTATTTTATTTTCATTCTGCTGGAAGAAGCAGATGCAGAGCGAGCTTACCTAAGGCTTAGGCCGGCAGGTGCGTGTTAGATCAATAGGCGTGTCTTGAAAGTCCTGCCCAGTGCTTTTATTACTCACAAGAACACGCTTCAGGAACACCAACTACTTGCTCCTGTATCTTGGAGATAATATTTTTTATAACATGGGTCTTTTACTTGTCTTAATGTTTTTTTTTTTATCAAATGCCCGAGAGGAAGGATTTTTTTTCGTTAGGGTGTAACAGAAATAAATTGGCAGCATGTCCTACCATATTTGGCAGTTGTGGATACAGGTTCACTCGAGGCTCCAGAATGTGGAGGAAAAGAAGCTCTTATTTGTTTTGTTTTCTCTTCGCCCCGCCAGCGCGTCTCCGTCAGCGGCGGATGTGACGTCCCTGCACCGCCCGCGGGATGATGTGCTGTGAAGGACACGTACTCGAGCCGCTTATTATTCTCCCGGCGCGGCCCCGGCATAATCATGTGCAGGGAGCGCTTCCAAGGTTCCTCGCCGCTCCCGACATCAACGGCGAAGATGTGTTTTCATCTAATTACACGAAATAAGCATTTAAATCTGGTTTTAAAACGCTCCTATCAATGAGAGAATGTGTTTTTATTCCAGTTCAACATTGCCAATGAACACACGAGTTAGAACTTTTAAAGCAGAACATGTGGCACCAACGAAGGAGACGCGCTTTTCTGTGCCGCTGTGTGTGTGTGTGTATGCCGCCCGGACGTGTGTTCTCAGCCTCACATCCCCCCACCCAAACCCCCACCCAACCTCACACGCCAAGAGACTTACCCAGCCTCACAAACACCCATGCACCTACCCAGCCACACCCACCCACACACCAAATCCAGCCTCACAAACACCCACAGACATACCCAGCTTTACAAACTCCCACACCCAAACCCCCGCCCAGCCCACGAACACCCACCCACAAACCCACCCACATATATCCCAAAACACCCAGCCTAGAGGGCATAACGTAACGAGTCTCAGCTTCTCAAGCAGCAAATCCTGATTATTTACCATATTCGGATAATAGATAAGTTTTCTGGTTGCAAATTATATTTTGATTATCACATGTATATTAAAAAGTCTTAAATTGATAAGGTTTTAATTCCCACGCAATAAGAATTATGTTATCTGCGTTTAGTAGGATAATAGTCCTGTCCTCTGTTCGTCGTATGAAGCGGGCAACACAGATCTGCGAGTAGGATGTCTGTGTATCCTTTGACTATGTCGGGGAAATCACCGTACCGGGTTCCGTTTGCCGAGTCCTTAGAGTGACCTGCGGGAGTGTGCTCGGAGACGCGGCAATACTTTACACAACGACGATAAAATTGCCGCACAGTGAATAATGGCACACGGTGAGCACAGACACTCGCGGGTGTTGCTTGCGTCACCTCTGCGTATTTATGTCGCGTCCGCTTATGCAGATGCGTTTATTAGCGGAGAGCAATCCAGCAAAGTGCACCATCACATAAGGCGCCTTGGGCGGCGAGGAGTGATGTCCGTAATAAGGGAGAGAAATAATAATCAAAATCTGTCTTGCGGCGGGCCTAACATTAGCGTCTGGACGGCCCATAAGCGGCGACGCTGGGCCGCGGTGCGCTGAACCCCTCCCGTCAGGCGAGCGGCGAGGCCCTGTGGTTAGGCAGAGGCGGCGCCACCACCAGCCCGGCCTTCGTGACTCGGAGCTACAGACCAAAGCGAGCGGCCCTAACTCGGCTTGTAGCAATTAAGGCACACGGACATTTACCAACAGGAAGACCTGTCTCAGGGATTAGTCTCTCCGAGAAAGTTTCAGCGACTCCTTCCCTCTTGCATTCATCCTCGCCGTCCCTTGACACTTGATAGCATAGTAATGAATAGGCTTCATTCCTGGTCCTTTTACACCGCCGGCATGATCGGTAAGCTCTGCAGACGCCGCGGAAAATGAATGGCCACTTAAAATGCTGCAATGGATGCCTAGGTCACGCGCCGCCCTGGGCCCACCGTGATGACCACGTCTGCCCACAGGTGCTCACGGTCTACAGGGCTCCACGTCTCCCCCTCTTCCTCCTCCTCTTTCTCTCCTTTCTTTCTCCATCCCACCCTCTCTCCCCACCTGCCTCCCTTCCTCCATCGTCGGTTGCTCTCCTTCTCCTGCCCATCTCTTCTCCCCTTCCTTCTTCTACCCTTCCCTTCCTCCCATTTTCTATCACAAATAACAGGATGACTATTTTTCTTTCGTCTCGTCATCCTTGCTGCTTTGTCCTTGAGTGCTCGGTGTACCCAAAGGGATTAATTTCCTGACGAAACATGTATGGGTCACGACACACACACACACACACACACACACACACACACACACACACACACACACACACACACACACACACACACACACACACACACACACACACACACACACACACACACACACACACACACACACACACACACACACACACACACACCGTTATCGGTTCATCGATCTAGCCCGCAGCAATCGACTCCCACGCGGGGGTCGGCCTCGGGGTTACTTCCCCTTTCATCACTGTGACCAACTACTTTCTCCATCGACCCTGAGGTCCACAGGGTCACACGGGGTCACAGGTCATCACAGCTCCCCCAACAAATGTCATATGTATTGTGAAAGTATCGTTGCAACGAGGCGATAATGGCGCCATTATTGCCGCGACGCCCAAAATTTCACCGGCGATTAGAGAGTAATATCGCGGAGGTGTGAGTGCCGTGTACTAACAAGACCGTGACTCAACCAGACGCTTCATGATGCCGCCCGGTAGTGGGAGATACCAATTAGCAGTCTCTTGGTTCTTAGGTTGACCCCCTATTCTCTCATTTATATATTTATTTTACTCATATATGCCTTTCAGTATTTATGGTTAGGCAAGCAACTATTTCTCTATTTTAGTCAAACTCATGTCTAACATAAGAACTTGTATTATCCACGCTGAGACTTGGAAAAACTTCATCACACTTTTTATTGCATATCAGACTGATTACATTTTCGTATCACATTGTGTGTGGAGGCTGAATGACAAACATTCACTTCCTACTTGATGCAAATTACTGTACAATATCACAAGATGCATTACTAATGTTGAAATCATCGAGCTAGCTTTGTCATACGTGCTGCTAGCATGACAGACGAACAATTATATCGTTGCAACATTTATTGCGTACAAGCTCAGTGAGAAACAGTCGTTTATCACTTTCTTCATACTCTTCTACACTATTAAAAATTGCATTACATACATTAAAAATCTAGTACAGCTTAATCAAACGTCTTTTATTAGCGTCATTGACGGAGTAGTGCTGCATCATTTATTGCCGGGAAATTTTAATGGCACGAACTATAAAGGATACTCAGCGGCAAAATGTGGCTCCCGTTCTACCCCTATGTTAATACCGTGGGGGGGTAAGGGGGGGGGGGAGCGACGAGACTCCCTATAGGTGTTGCCTGAAGGGAGGAACAGATACCCGCCATCAGCCGCACAGGAGTACCAATCAGGTATCTGTGGGAGGCGGGAAATCACACACCGCACGTCAGGGGTGATGAGAGAGTCCTCGCATCCATCACCCTCATCACCACCAGGTATTGTCGGGTATCTCTTTTTTGGGCACCCCCACCATCATCGCCACCTCTCGAAACTAACGCCGTCACCACCACAGGGGATTTCGGGGGCATCAGCTTTACCATTATCACAACTGCTGGACTTCACACTATCATCATCATCACCACCCCTCGAAACTAACGCCGCCATCACCACCACCAGGTAATGTGAAGTATCTGAGGACATCACTATTACCATCACCATAGCTTTTGAACCTTACTATCCTTACCATCACCGCCTACATCATCATCGTATCGTATCATTGTAGCTCTGGGATCACCGGTTGCAGATTCTTGACCCTCCCCTTTTCTTGTCATCGTGTGTGTACTTTCAGACTGACTAATATTAATGATTTTGCTTTTTTTCGTTCCTTTTTTTTCTTCTTTCGTTATTATTGACATTTTTTGGCATAATCATCGTTATTGTTGTTGATGTTGGTGTTATTTTTCTTGATCGTTTTACAAATTACAGAGATTGTTTATAGGGGAAGTAAAAAACGTATCTCTGATCTCTCTCTCTCTCTCTCGTATGGCAATTGATTTACCTGTTCCTTGAAGCTTTTATTAAAGGTTATATCACCACACCACCACCACCACCACCACCACTATGAATACAAATGACAAAACCCTCACCATTAACACAATCACCTTCGCCCCTATCGTCACCATTCCTACGGTCACCATTATCACCACCAAGGTCCCCATCACCATCATCATCATCATCACTTCCCCTTCCTCTCCTCCCTCTCTCTCACCATTCCTCTCCTCCATCCCTCTAGCCTCACTATTATTATCCTCCCCCCTCTCCCCCCCCTTAGTGGATGACCAGGACTCCCCCCCGCGCCCAGACCAGACAATTACCTGGCCACGCCCCCGAAGACTTCCACCAGCAGGAGCACCTTGACCACATCACGCCCACGACATCACGATCCACATCCCCCTCATCCCCCCCTCCCCTTCCTTGCACCCCCTTACTCCTAATCCTACCTTCTCTTACCCGCCTTTTCCCCTTACTCGCTCTTACCCACCTATTCCCTGTTTTAACCCATATACTGTTCTTCTTACCCTATAATACGTCTACTTATTACCCATCTCCTATGCCCACCCATCTCCGTTTTCTACTCAATGTCACTATCTTTTTTTTCATTTATTTATTTATTTTTATCCATCTCTGCTCATCAAGGGGACTGAACAAGTTTGGGTCTACATATATATATTTTTTTTGTTGCCCTGTGTACCCACCTTAAAAACCATTATCAATTTTACCCAGTTACATCCACTCTTAGTTCCACTCCTCCTTTTATCCTTGTTCGATTTACACACAATTTTCTATATCTCTTAAAAGCACACACTCTCCTTCCCGTTACCTCTTAACACCCAGCCTTTTGTTTACCCACAGTTACATACACCTTTTTTCTATATCACAGTTACATACACCTCTTTTCTATATCTCTTAAAAATCACACACCCTCCTTCCCCTTACCTCTTAACACCCATCCTCTACTTCACCCACAGTTACATACACCCTTAAAATCCACCCACTTTCTCCCTTAGCCAACCCTCCCACACCCAAAAGTTACACAAGCCCCCTTTTCTCGCCACGTCCACCCACCTACTCAACCACCCCACCACTTATCCCTCACACCCACTGTCCTTCCATCCACCCCGCCCCCTTGCCCTCAACCACACCTGTCCACCCACCTCCAACCCCTCCCTATGTCTTGCACGTCTCCTACCTACCTGCGAACCCCTAACCCTTAAACCTTTACCCACTCACCTGTCCTTCCCTCTCGCCCCTCCCAAACCCTCGACCAGCCTTACCCCACCACACGACTCACCACCAACACCACCACCACCACGACCCATCAACCATCCTCACGACCCACTCTCGGTCCTCCCGGTGTCCACTCACTTTACCCACAGTTCCCAAAGTCGTGGGTTTGGGCTCCTGATCCCTGAATTACGAGGCTCTTCACTGCTCCTCCTTCTCCAACTCCTCCCCCTTTTTCTCCTCCTCCTCCTCCTCCTCCTCCTCCTCCTCCTTTTCCTCCAAGTTTTAGCCCCAAGCCCTGTTATAATGTTTTATGATAATTATAGTGTTGTATTTTCTTTCTTTTTTGCTTGGTCTACATTTTTTATAATGTTTTTCTACTATTTTCCCGCTTTTCTTGTTTTATTTTATTTATCTACTCTCTCTCTCTCTCTCTCTCTCTCTCTCTCTCTCTCTCTCTCTCTCTCTCTCTCTCTCTCTCTCTCTCTCTCTCTCTCTCTCTCTCTCTCTCCCCCCCCCCTCCCAATAATATTTTCCGCCTCCTCGCCCAGGAGTAACATGGACTCCCTCTCACGCCGGCCCAAGTAGCACGACTGACCATCAAACATCGAGAGAGGAGAGAAAAAAATAGGAAAAATAAGAGGAAAAGCGGGGCTCGAACTGGTTCTGGCCCCGATAAACACGGCTGGGCGGGGAGGGCGAGCATAACAACAGCGCCTCGTTATCAACACGACTAACGCAGCCTTCATCACGGCCACCCCTTCATTACCTTAGCCTGGTAGCCGCGCTTCCCTATCTTTACTGCAGCAGCTACATCATCACCTTCGCATCTCATTGCCGGGCCTCGCCGCTGCATCTTCACAGCGCGGCCGGCGTCTTCATCCCCGCCGCCACCCTCGCCGGCGCCTCCACGATGTGTCAGCGTGATAATGGTGGCAGGAGTGTTTATGTGGGCACAGGCCCGGTAATTACTATCATTATCATTGCCACATATCCCTCGATCGGTATATTCGCTATCTTATTCCCTGCGACGTGCGAGGTGACTATGTAAACACCGGCTGCCCGCCATAATGGAGCTAAGTGATGGCGATTCTCCATTTGCATATGCATAAATGTTCCCCTGGATGCATTAGAAGCTTAATTGAATTAACGCCTTATATATATATATATATAGATATATATATATATATATATATATATATATATATATATATATATATATATATATATATATATATATATATATATATATATATATATATATATATATATATATATATATATATATATATATATATATATATATATATATATATATATATATATATATATATATATATATATATATATATATATATATATATATATATATATATATATATATATATATATATATATATATATATATATATATATATATATATATATATATATATATATATATATATATATATATATATATATATATATATATATATATATATATATATATATATATACACACACACACACACACACACACACACACACACACACACACACACACACACACACACACACAAACACACACACACACCTCCTGGAACGGAGCAACCAGATTCACCGTGCCTGCCTGCTTGCAGCAGCTGCCCCCCACAGTGGAGCCTGGCTCGACGCCATACCTGCGGAGAGCCTTGGCTTGCTACTTCCCGAGGAAGCAGTGCGCGTCGGTGTGGCTCTCCGCCTCGGAGCGCCGGTCCGCCTGCCACACCAGTGCAGATGTGGTCACATGGCGGACAACCTCGGCCATCATCAGCTCTCCTGCCACCGCGACCCAGGCAGACTACCTCGCCACGCCGCCCTCAACGATATCGTCCGCTTCAGCCTGACCGCAGCCGGAGTACCCGCACTGCTGGAACCACGCGGACTAGATCGGGGTGACTGGCGAAGATCGGACGGGGTGACAATATACCCATTCAGCGGCGGCCGATCCTTGCTCTGGGACGTAACATGCACGAACACGTTCCGGAGCACACACATTATGGAGAGCGCCACCAATCCAGGAGCAGCCGCCCGATCGGCAGAACAACAGAAAAGACAACGTTACGCCGAACTCGCCCAGCGCTATCGCTTCGAGCCGCTAGCGATAGAGACCATGGGTACCCTGGGCCCCGCATTCGCCAAGCTGCTCCAAGAAATAGGACGCAGGATGACGGAGCAGACGGGAGAGCCGCGTGAGACCTGCTGGCTCCGGCAGAGGATCAGCATGGCCGTAGTCCGCGGAAACGCGGCTGCCATCAACACGGGTCCTTAGATCCCACTCCCAACGCAATACACACACGCACGCACCCACACACACATACACTTCTGTCCAAGACATAGGTTGCACGTCACAGCAGTCTGCGGAAAGGCGGGGGCAGCTGCCATCACACTTTTCGTGATGCCGAAGAAATAAATACTGGTGGGGACACACGCACACACACACACACACACACACACACACACACACACACACACACACACACACACACACACACACACACACACACACACACCTCCACTCCACTCCACTCCACTCAACTGCTCTCCTCTCCACTTTTTCTCCTTTCCCTTTCCCTCTTCCCTTCCCTTCCCTTCCCTCCCCTCCCCTCCCCCTGCCCCTCCCCACCCCCCCACCCTGATGCCCCGTCACGCCGGCCCTGACGATGTGACTGAGGGGTCGTGCCGCGATGCATCACTGCCGACACCTCGCATTAGCCGCTCCAGCAAAACAAAGGACGAGGCCGCCCTCCCTCCGGCCCGCCAGGCTCACATGACGACAAACCAAATGGTTTTCTATAAGGTCGAGGAACGCGCAGAGGAAAGGGTCAGCATGAACGCTTAGAGGAGAGACTTTGGGTAGGATCAATATTGTTCTAATTAATTTTTTTCTTATTTTCGGTCAATATTTAGTACGAAATCTCTAGTTTCTCTTTGATGTTTTTAATTCATTTGATGTTTTCTTCTAATGTTATGGAGGTAAAGAAAATAGAGCTGTGTCTATCTATCTTGTTATGCGTACGTCATTTTTTATATTTATGCAGATAACTATTTAGTGCCCTTTTTATCTTTTTAGACTATTTAATTCATTTGATATTAATTTGTTTAATGTTATGGAGGTCGAAATTAGACACTTTCAAGATATGCGAATGTTTTCATTTATATCAGCATGTTACTGTTATCGTTGGTCCTTGACGCGCATGAGTAGTGACAAGGACGAGGGCGAAGGGCGAGGGATTTCAGTGCCGAAAAGATAGTTATCAGGAAGCAATGTCCCTCCAGCTGCTGCTGTCCTGTGGGTGGTGGTAAGTGAGTATGTGGCCTCTGCAGGGGCTGTGAAGAAGGCACTAATGTTAGTTGTTATTCAATACAAAATGAACACGAAGAAAAAGGAAAAAGAACAGTAAAATACGTGAATCAGTTGCTCCAATATTACTACTTTCAACACCTCGAAACAATATTCTTAATATATTTGTGGTTAATATTGAATTTGGAGCAGGAATAACGGGCTGCACACTGACCTTCCTTCACGTTCCGTCCATCAACTTTTCATTTTGTAACCAGGAAGCATAACGCCGAGGACGGACTTCGCCTTACTTCCACCAAACGGAATGAACGGTGTCGAGGTAGGCCAGGACTCACCCCGATCCCCCCACTTCCACCCCCCCCCCCCCACACACACACACCAGGAAAGTCGCAGCTAGGGCTAAACGGCGTAAAAAGAGAATAAATGGGAAGGAAAATAAGTAGGAAGGAGGCTATTAATTAACTGAGTGGAGTGAGAGAGAGGACGAGGACGAGACGGGTCAGGTTGCCTCTCGACCTTGGAAGCCTCTGTGGCCTGCCTTGGAGGGGGTGTCATGTGGCTGCGGCGGGGACTTATGGCTCCTGGGGGCCCCTCAACTCCGAACATGATACTCGCGGCCCGACAGGTAGCCTCAGTGGATCAGTTTATGGAGAGTGGCTTGATGATGGGAACTTTAATATAGGTAACGGCAGGCGGGGCCGCTAAGGTGACGGGGTGTTTTTATAAAGGTAAGGCTCATGCTCAGGTGTTTATATAGGAAGGCTGCCAAGCGGGGGTCAGAGGGACGTCTTGATTGAACGGTACATTCAGATAAACTAATATATCAGTATGCAGGTAACGTCAGGAAGGCCTGATAAGGTTACAGTTTTTATAAAGGCACGGCTCATGACCAGGTGTTTGTATAGGAAAGTTGCGAAAACTAGACTTCAAGGGAACTTTTGTTTTAACTAACAGTGATTTATTGAGAATTCAATTTGGGATGAGCCAGACGTTTGATAAGAAATGTTGTACGTGATAATGCTGTGGAATATATAAAAGGCTGAAGATGTACACTAATATTTTATTACGGTATTTATTTTCTGTTACAACATCTATATTTCAAGCTTGTGAATCAACTCTTCACCTTTTCAACTCTTTTGCTATTTTTTCTGCTACCCAGACATTTAAGACAAGACTTTACACTCTCACACACCTGTTATACACTGGGGTTGAATATTTCACTGTCATACAGACGTACTGGAACAATATCTCGTTTCTTGTAGTGTGCAACAAAAATCTATATATTGATATTTAGGCGTTTATTTTCTCTGTGTCAAAACAGCTGCGAGTTAGCGAGCAGTCCACAAAGGGAAAATGTAGATCCTGAGAATATATTGATACCTTACGCCTAAGTTATGGAACAGGAAGACAACAAGTTTGGCAACCTTGTTTGTAGTGTCACTGCCAGTGGGACGTGATCGGCCCACAAGGCAATCCTGAGGGCGACACGAGTGACAGTCATCCCTCTTAGGCAAGCGCCGGGGTGCCTTTGCCCCAGATGATGTCCCGACAGTTACCCGAGGATGTGGTCGGCCCTGGACAGGTGTCGGGGGGCGAGGTGAGGGACGGCGGGCGATACGGGGCAGAGAGCACGGATTGCCCAACACCTGGCGTGCCTCTGGCTGGGATGCCGCCTCCCTCATCCCTCCAACCTGCCCCCAGCACCTTCTACACCCCTTATCTCCACCTCATCTCCTCTGCACGAAATCGACGTAGGCCCCGTCCACGTTTCCCATTTATTTGACTCCCCCGAACCCTCGACCCATCCCAAGGGTCTCCCCTGTCCACGTAGTACGTCCCAAAGTACTTAATTTTGTGTCCAGTTTTACGGTTATAATATTTTATGATGTCCGAATCTACCTCGTGTTTCACATGGATGTTTATGGTTTTCCTTCTTCATCCACTTAACTCTGGAGGTTCATTTTCCTTAATACCGCGTAAGTTACTTAACAGAATTATTCGTTATATCTCATTAGGCCTCGCTTCACCCCTGTGCCGCCCGTGGCCCTGCTTTTCATAATCCTTCGCTTAATTTTCTTCCCTTCCACCTTTCCAGGTCAAATCTCCTCCTACTCCTGGCCGACACATCACGACTCTCCACCTTTCCTGCCCATTTTGCCCCAGTCCTCCTCCAGACAGGTTCTCCTGATAAGGTTATGGGGCAGTGGGCAGGACCCTCGCCGCCCTCCCCTCTGGTCACGGCCGGCCAGGGGTCAGCCCAACACACCGCTACACCCGCCGACCATCCTCCCCCGCCCACCTGCCTCACCCCTCACATTCTCCTTCATCCCTCCCAGACCTCCCTTTCTATTCTTCCATCGTGTACCTCCGTCAGACAGGTCCTCCGGGTACAGCGCTGGTCAGGTCGCAGGTCATTTTAAGAAAATCAGTCGCACTTCGTCTGGGCCTCAATCTTGCCGGCACCGCTATCGCCACCTGTAAATTATATCAGAAAGTTTTATTTTAAATATTTTAATACTTCTATTCAAATAGTACATAAGACCTCTTGTTGGTATGTAACTAGTACGTGGCAGGAATAACACTTTTTTTTCACTTATTTCGAAGGCAGTGCGTCGTGAAAGTAGACGTACGTTTTTCAGCATGTTCAGGGCGAGAATATAGTCGTGTTAGGCCGCCTCATACAGGTATCGCCCCTTCCCCCTCCCCATTCCACCCCTCGTCATCCCCTTTCCATCCCTCCCTCCTCTCCCCCCCTCTCCCTCCCCTCCTTCCCTCTCACCCGTCAGAGGCCTCCACCATTCCTCACAGCAACATTCACCCGCCCGTCCACCTTATGAATCTCACTGCCTCTAATACTTTTACCTGAAATTCCGAAGAGAAAAATCTGCGTCCTGTTCTTGGAGGTGAGGGAAACGCTGAAGGAAATACGTGTCACACTCTCGTTTCTAATCTTATTTTATTTTACACAGACAGACATGCACACAGACACAGGCAGGTAGGCAGGTAGGTAGGCAAAAAGACAGATAGATACACACACACACACACACACACACACACACACACACACACACACACACACACACACAGTGACTGGCTGGCTAATGCCGCCCCGCGATGCCCGTCACCTCGTGAATGAGACGTGGAGCGCCAGAGACGTGACGCAGCACTCGGGGGGCAGCGGGTGGCTGCTGAGCGGCTCCCGGGGTCGTGGCTCACCCTCACCCTGCACTGACTCACTGCTACATGTAGTTTTCACCTGGTCAGCTTTCACCTCTGACAGGAAAGTCACAGTCGCTCTTTGCGATCAGTGATGAAAAATTTTCCTTTTTTTTTCCATTCTGTCGTTGCATTCCTCTTCTCGTGACTTGTTTGGTAGTGAATGGTCAGCAGACTCTGATAAGAACTTTTTGTGCGTGGGTGAGTGCGAGATTAATTATACTAGGACCCGCCGCTGCATTCTACTATTGGACAACATTGTATAGAATTTTTGCGATAGATATATATATATATATATATATATATATATATATATATATATATATATATATATATATATATATATATATATATATATATATATATATATATATATATATATATATATATATATATATGGACGACACGAGGTCGACTCCCCACGCTAGCACCTCGGATTTTTCAGTCGACGCCGAGTGGCTTTAAACTACCCACATGCTGTCTTGAAGACCACTCATCAACCCGGACTCTAGAGGAAACCGTCCAAGAATCAAGAACGAGTTCCGGGGGCCAGCATGAGCCAAGAGAAGATGGCGCCATTATAAACACTTGCCTGCGCCATGACGGGCTGGGGCAGAATACCATCCAGGCCCTCAAGCAAGCCTACCGGCGCAATAGGCAAAAAAAAATATATATATATATATATATATATATATATATATATATATATATATATATATATATATATATATATATATATATATATATATATATATATATATATATATATATATATATATATATATATATATATATATATATATATATATATATATATATATATATATATATATATATATATATATATATATATATATATATATATATATATATATATATATATATATATATATATATATATATATATATATATATATATATATATATATATATATATATATACATAACATTTTATAAAGCCAATAGAAATATACGCATACATCAAGATGAGTCGGATAATCTTTCTTCAACAGGTTCAGTAAATTCTCCCGACAAGTGTGCACGTCAAATTATACAAATTGTTCTTTTTTGCAGCTCCTCCTCGGAGTCATCCATCGTTCATCTCCTCGGGGCCCCACCAGGCGGCGGCACCCGAGGACGCGGGGCTGCGCACGGCGGGATCCTCGCTTGTTCACGGTAATATACTTGTTATTCTCTTTTAGGCTGCCGCTCACGGCGTAAACCATATTTAGGGCTTTTACGAGGCAACATTTACGCGCTGAAGCTGAAAAGATTTTGTATTTCAATATTTGCGTTGCATCAGAGGTCGCAGGGCACCCAATTACCACATGACGAGCCAAGGGGCAGCACGAGCTCTCGCAACTCATCGCAGGGGGAAAAAATGGGCCGCCTCCAAGATGTGTGGTGGTGAAACAGAGGCTCATGAGTGTGTCCCTCCGTGTACCGCAGCCATAAGGAAGGCCAAACAGGGTCAAGAGAGAGTTGAAGATGACCTCCGTCCAGGTCGCCCAGTAACCCTTCCCCACAGACAGTCAGGGAACCGTTAAATCTAATCGTGAAATATCGACAATCGAGTCAGATGGGAGCAACTCGATACCCCGAAGGTCGCCGCGAGCAGGCCGAAGGGTCGGCGCGCTGGGCAAGCGGGTAAAAACATGATTATATGGATCAGGTGGGAGACGCCTGAGCGAAGAGCCCGACTCGCGTGCTGCAGGAAAATGTTGAGTGAAATACAGGACAGAGATAAGAGGATTTATGGATGCGAGGACCAGTGTTCCCTGAAAATTTATGAGTGTCAAGCAGTCACGCGGTGGCCCATACGTTAGGGCCTGGCTACGTGTCACTCAGTGTTTATTCTTTGAAAATAGGATGCAAGAAAACTCTCAGGTTTTCTTTTTCGAACTCGATACCCACGCAAAATACAAACTCAGGGTTTTGTTATACAGACTGAAGATTCGAGGTAAGGGTTGCAAAACTTTAGTTGGGGAAGAATATCTCAGCCCGGGTGGCACGAAGGAATCCCTGAAGGAAAAACTCAACGGAACCGTCGATTCACAGACTGAAATTTACACGTACCTTTTTTTTTATGCTGTATACTTCTTGTTTTTCTGCCCTCTAATAGAAGGGAAAATTTTTGATCTATGAAAAAAAAAAAAGTGGTTGCAATATAGCCTTTTGCAATGCTTTTTTTGTGTGTGTAAAGTTAAACATCATCAGTTTATTCTCTCTCTTCGTGTTCGTTTGAGCAGCATACACATACAAAATAATAATATATCTGAATGCTTTCTACCTTTCTGAAGTCATTAATTAAACAGACGCGGATGCGACCAGCTATGCCGGTAAAGCCAGGCTGCGCCGCGGCGTGGAGGCTCCGCGCTGCTGTAATGGAACATGTTTTGTGCCGCCTCCTCACCGGACGCATAATTCTGCCTCGCGCAGCCTCTTAGGTACACCGCCCATTACACTCTGATCAGCGACTGGCCCCTGTCGAGTGTAGGTGTAGGCGCCTCCCTCCCTTAGGGCTGTTTGGGCGGGGACCGAACAAGGTAGGAAGAAGTTTACACATATTTTGGCTTGGCAGCCTCTTCCCCCGGCGAAGCTGAGCCACCAGACCAGACGTAGTACCATCCTCACTGAGCCAATCCCTTGAGCCTCATCGCTTCGTTGCTTCAGGTTTATTCACGCCTTCCTGCGGCTGCTGTGGGTACTACTGCGCCCCTGCATGACCTCCGGCCCGGCCTGGCATAAAACAATAGCATAAAATCCTGGCTTGTGAATCACGCAGCATGTCCTCCCCATAAAGGCGCTTCCCCCCCAAGGGCCGCGAAGGCGCGTCACGAAGCCACAGAAACGAATGTGGATCAGGCTTTGTTGTGCTTGTTGCGTGCGGCCCAGCCAAGGTGACCCTCGTGTCCACTTCCTGCTCGCCGTCGCTCGGGTTTCTCTTGCGTGATTCGAGAAAACTAATCCTCAAAAGCGGATCTATATTTTCACTGAAATATCTGGTGAGGAGGGAAGATATATTTGATTAAAAAGAAGTATGTGAGTATCAACGTCATAAAAAAAACAGCAGCTCAATGAACAAAATAATTAATATTGCGATGTTGAAATAAGTTGATGTACGCTTAGATGAAAATATGCACTGATGCTACAAGTTGACTCACAGTAACTTAAAGGGTCGTTGCGTTGGGTAATTCAATTTATACTCAGTTGCAACATTCAAAACAGGTGCACTGGACTATTCAAGCTTCGGGAGATGTAGTATCAGTCGGTAAAGTTCCACGCTGATGGTCACCAAAGGGAGCTCTTAGCATATGAAGTAAACACAAAACTTAGTCATACTGTGATATTCTTCCTCAACCAAGATATCCACTGCAGCACGGATCCTCTATAGAAGCTCTACTAGGATC
Organism: Eriocheir sinensis; assembly: GCF_024679095.1. Lineage (NCBI taxonomy): Eukaryota > Metazoa > Arthropoda > Malacostraca > Decapoda > Varunidae > Eriocheir > Eriocheir sinensis. The sequence goes on along the minus strand of NC_066523.1, from coordinate 10,633,267 downwards.
ATCTCATGTACGTTTTGGATTTCAATATTGCATGCCGAAGCGGTTTGTTCTGTTCTGTTGTGGAAAAGCTTCGGGAGCGAGGCGGCGGGAGTCTCAGGGAGGAGGGTCACGACGGGGCAGCGGCGACACACTGGAGGGCGGCACCAACCCGGGGACGCGGCGCGCTCCCGGAAGTGCAGGGCCAGGAGGGATGCCAGGTGGAGGGCGTAATAAATTCCTTCACATTCTGAGGAGCATCATCGCCCCTCCTCACCCTCACGCGGGCCGGGCGAGGGAGGCTAAAAACAATATTTTCACGCATTCATAAACAACGCCTTCTCCTTGACCCGCGGAGTTCCCAGGACCCTTCCTTCTCTTCCTCCTCTCCTCGCCTCTCCTCTCCTCTCCTCTCCTCTCCTCTTCACGATTATCTTCTCTTCTCTTCTCTTCTCTTCTCCTCTTCACGATTCTCTTCTCTTCTCTTCTCCCCTCCTCTTCTCTTCTCTCCTCCTCTCTTCTCCACAATTCTTTTCTCTTCTCTCCTATCCTTTATTCTGTTCTGTTCTCTTCTTTCCTCTCTTCTCCTTTCCTCTTCTCTCCTCTCCTGTCCTCTCCTCCTCTCTCCTATCCTCCTCCTCCTCCTCCTCCTCCTCCTCCTATACACTTTTCATCTTGCTCCGTACTTTCTCCTCCTCCTCCTCATCACGTTCTCTTCCTCCTCATATACCTATTCTCTTCCTCTTCCTCCTCCTCCTCCTAGTATACACCTTTCCTGTTCCTCCTCATATACCAATCCCTTTCCTCCTCCTCCTCCTCCTTACATATGTCTCCTCTCCTCTCCTCCTCCTCCTTCTAAGCGTGAGGGTCAATGAGGCGGGAGGGAATGATGGGAGTGCCAGCCACGAGGGAGGGTGGAGGTACCTTACTGGCGAGGTCACGGAAGGGGAGGAGATGGCGAAGGGGAGGTGTGCTTGTTCATTTTTCAGCTCGTAGGACGCAGCACGCACGCTCGGCTGAACATTGAGTACGTCTTCATGGTCACCCATTTCTCTCGATAAGCGCCGTGTATGATTGGTGCTGTGATGGATTCGTGGACTGGGATGTGTGTGGTTTGTGGTTGTGTGTGTGTTTGTGTGACTGGCGCCGTGCAGGTGGTGGTGCTCTAGACGCCGCTTGGGAGAACGTTAATGAGAAAGAGGAAGAAAGAAGAGAGGGAGGAGATAGAAAAGCAGCAAAAGGCGTAAGGGAGAAGAGGGAAGGAAAGAAGAGAGAAGCTAGTAAAAGCAACAAACGAAGTGAGAGAAAACATAGGAAAAAAGAAAAGAGAAAAGGAAAGAAAAGAGTGAGGACATCGATGTGGGAAGATAATTTTTTTTTCTTTACTTCTCAGCCTATGTCGTCGGCAGCCTGTTATGACGCTGGCAAGTGTTTATAGTTGCACCATCTTGCTTAGCCCATGCTGTCCCATTGAGCTCATCTTTGATCCTCTTTTTTTTCCAAAAGAAAGAAGAAAGAAAAAGAATCTAGAGTCCAGGTTGATAGATAATCTACAGGGCCACTAGGTGGTGACTGAAAAATCCCATGTGTGGCGGCTGGCTGGACGTGAACCCGCGTCCAAAACCCTGCGTCCTCCTTGACGAAGCAGCAAAAGAAGTGAGAGAGAAGAAAGAAGACAAGTAAAAAAGAGAAGAGGAAAGAAGAGACTAAAAATAGCAAAAGTGGAAGGAGATAAGAAAAAAAAGAGATATGAAGAGTGAGAACAGCAAAAGAAGTGAGAGAAGAGAACAAAACTGAGAAAAGTAGAGGACGGAACAGAAAAAAAAAGAGAGGAGACCAAGAGAAAGATAAAAAGAAAAGTCAAGACCCCCAAAACAAAGCTCCACTAATACACACCCGCTCGCTGATCACTCACTATTTGTTATAACGCGTAAGGCACTGCCATTACCGCGGAAAAAAGGTGAATTGTAGCTTTCGTGCGGCGGCTATCGAGGCAGATGTATGCCTTTCTGCGAGCGCCCATCCCTGAGCGTACCGGAGGAGGCAGGGGCGCAGGGCAGTCAGGCGGGAGGGGTGTGGGAGCGCAGCAGAAAAAGCTTGTCTGTCGCCGTTCATTACGTCGTTGCCCAGGGTGAGGGTGCAAGGGAGGCCCCGCGGGAGGGTGTGCGTGGGAATGTCTTGTCGGCAGGGGTCGCTTGAGACAGTAGTGCCAAGTGGATGGTAATTGCACACCTTCAGCTTTGGCGGCAAAAATCGTCCGGCATTACGTCCTGGAAGATTACGTTGCTGTTTTGCTTTGTGTGTTGCGTCCCCCGTTCCCACGTTGTGTTGTGCCGTATACGTGTAGGTCTTATTAAGTGTTCGTCTCCCGCCGCGTCCGTTTAGGAATTGCATTGCTTATTAACGGTGATAAAGGTGATATCGGAGGAAAGTTTTTATCTTATACCGAATATATAGACGCAGGGATGCACATTGTCAAGACTGGTAAGGGGGAGGGGGGCGGGGGGCTAAGGCAGGTGTGGGTGGTTTCATCAGACGGCAGGTGTGGGAAGCTGGATCTGGTTCTCACCTGAAATATCTCTACGTGATAAGTATGGGATTCTGCCCCCAAGGAAGCTGTGAATACGAGTTTTGAGAGAGAGAGAGAGAGAGAGAGAGAGAGAGAGAGAGAGAGAGAGAGAGAGAGAGAGAGAGAGAGAGAGAGAGAGAGAGAGAGAGAGAGAGAGAGAGAGAGAGAGAGAGAGAGAGAGAGAGAGAGAGAGAGAGAATTTTTTGTGTGAGGCTTTGTTTTCTGTGTCAGCATCTTCGTGTATGAATGTGTCTTGTTTTCTTATGCTTTTTTCTTATGTACGCATATGTGTGTGTGTGTTTGTGTGTGTGTGTGTGTGTGTGTGTGTGTGTGTGTGTGTGTGTGTGTGTGTGTGTGTGTGTGTTTGCGTGTGTGTGTTTGCCCTTGCTTGTATCTGCATATGCCTGCTGTGTATGTCTGTTTCTGTCTGTCTATATGTCGTTTTGTTTAAAGTCTTTATACTCTTCTGACTGTCTATTTTTCACTATCTCAGACTGCGTGTAGGTCTGTCTTGCGGGTAAAGAAAAAAGATACATGCTTCCTTTCTTACTGTTCCAAATCGTATAACTCCATTAGGACCTGACATTTTTTTCTTCACTCTGTAAAAACAAATGAAACCCCGGAAGACTTAGCCCGTTAGGTAAATATTTCAGAGACCTTCCTTGGGGCGCTATGGAAGTAAGGAACGTTAAGCATGGGAGGGAACAAGGGGGTGGGGGGTCGAAGGAGAGGGGCATTTGAGGTCGAGAGAGGAGCCCCTGCAACTGGAAAAAGGTTTGGAGGAGGACGAGGACGAAGAAGAGGACGAGGTTCAGGAGGAAATCGAAGATGAAAAGGAGGACGTTAGTGACGACGAGGAAGAGGAGAACGAAGATGAGAACGAGGACGAAGTTGAGAACGAAGATTAGAAGGACGAAGAAGAGTGTGAACGCGAGAAGAGAGGAAGGAGAAGGAGGAGGAGGAAGAGGAAAAGGGGGAGGAGGAGGGTGCCAAATGACTAGTGACCCCAGCAGGCTTTCCGATCCATTCCTTAACGCGAGAGGAACAAGACTGGTAATTTTGCATCCATAATTTTCTGACTTCATGTTTTGTAAAATACGCCGCCGAGGGGTCATGGCGAACATTATTTTTCTCCCATAATATAAATCATCGCCCCGCTTTATAGTAATTGCAAGGTGACGGTGAATGCGTGAGGTGATGCATTAATCCGAATATGAATGTTGGCTACAAAGAATCGTAAATACTCGGGACTCTCTGAAGGGCGCATGCAGACACCAATCGGGAAGGAAGAAGGAAGGAAAGGAGAAGGGAAAGGCGGACCTGGCCGGAGCTGCGGGGCGACGGGTTGGGGAACAAAGGAGTAGGTAAGTGAGAGGATAAGGAAAGAGGCCGATAGGGAGGGAGTTTGACGAGTGATGGAGGAGCGACAGGAGAGAAAGAAAAGGAGAAGACACACTGGTTTAGCATGTGCCGGGAAAGGAAGGAAGGTGCAGGGAGGCTAAGGAGAGAGAGAGAGAGAAAGAGAGAGAGAGAGCGAGTATATATGTTTGTGTTTATGTCTGTATCCTTTCCTTCAGCGTATATGTATGTCTGCCTATCTATCTGTCTGTCTTTGTCTGTCTGTGTGTTTGTCAGCGAGACGGGACGGCCAGCGACCACGCACGGCGGCCACAAACAGGTTGGGGGCAGGGGGGCGAGGGGGGGGGGGGCGCCGGGAACAAGGGGTGTTTTAACAGATGGAGGGACCTGGACGGCGTGTGTGAGAGGGTCGAGGTCCAGCGTGCCTCCCCGGCCTCGTGGTCACGCCGCCTCCCTTGTCGTGACCAGCCCGGCACCCTCGCCACCACCACCACCATCACCACCACAGGACTAGCCGCCGCCGCCACCTCCTCCTCCTTCTGCCTTTCCTATCCCTCCCTCCTAGCACCCACTTTATTCCTCCTCCGCCTCTTTCTCTCCCTTTCTCTTCCTTCTCTTTCTTCTACTCCTCCTCCGACTCCCCTTATTCCTCCTCCTCCTGAGCCTCTATCTTCCCCATTTTCTCTTTGCAAATGCCTATACCTCCTCCTCCTCCTCCTCCTCCTCTTCCTTCTCCTCTTCCTCTTCCTCTTCCTCTTCCTCTTCCTCCTTCTCTTCCTCTTCCTTCTCTTTCTCCTTCGTTTTCTCATCCTTGCGTTCCTTTGCCACTACCAAAACAGCCATTTCCTTTACTTCCTCTCCTCTCTTGTCTCCCTTCCTCCTCCTCCTCCTCCTCCTCCACCATCACCACTAACACCACCATCACTCCAGCACACACTAGTATCTCACACCTCTTAGCGCTTCATCCCATCATCCACTTCACCCTTTCACACTCATTACTATTTTTTTGGCCACTTCATTCTTCCTCCACCTCGCCCATCACCTCTCCACCTCACTTCTCATCCCAGTCATGCACCTCCAACCGTCACTTACCTTCACCGTCTCTTCCTCGACCACCGCCACTCCCTCCATCATCAACTCAGCCGTTCCACCTTTTACTCAATTGTTAACATCCTCATCTTGTCAGCTTGCCGCCCGTCCCCTCCACCAGCACCGCATCTCCCTAACGTTCTATTAACACCTCCTCAGCTAATCTTTGGGAATTAACGTGTTGTGCAAATGTTAAAAGTGTTTCTACTCCTCCTCCTACTCCTCCTCCTCCTCCTCCCTCAGCACCACCATCACCACACACACACACACACACACCCGTCTCCATCACCGCCTCTCCAGAATTAGCTAATCGTGGTTAAGTCGTTAGTTATCCATTATTAAGCACAAGACGGACATTTACCACCTTGCAATCATGTCCTTAATGGGAAAATCCGCCGTCACGAGCATCTCTCTGGCCCGGCGCTTGATATGCCTGATGGAAAACTTGACGGTGCTGTGTGAAGACGTCGTGAAGTATATGCCGTGTGAAGCTCCAAGTCACGTACGAGTCCCAAACCTTTCGTGTAAGATTGGTGTGTGTGTGTGTGTGTGTGTGTGTGTGTGTGTGTGTGTGTGTGTGTGTGTGTGTGTGTGTTACTTAAGGTGAGTTAAGTAGGTAGGGCTTAATGTGTGTGTGTGTGTGTGTGTGTGTGTGTGTGTGTGTAAATTCATCTTTTTCTTTTTTGTCTTGTTAATTATTTTTTTTTTATGAGTACAACACTTATCACTTCTTTTCGCACGGTGACGCAACGGGCTGGTTAATTTAACATCGACATCATCTAGGTTGTTGCTATTTATGTTCCACTGTTTCTAATTAAATATGCTTTTATCAAGGTTTATCATATTGCATCTCGTCTGTGCACACCGAGGAGAAAATAGAAACACCTTCCTTCACACATGAACTTGATGAACTAGTTAACGACACCTTCATCCTCGAGTTGGTAGTTGTCATTGGCGTCCTTCACTTTATCAGGTTTTTTTTTCCAAGGCTGTCCTAGCTGTCACAGACTACTTCGTATCTACTTTATCAGAAAACCTACGCAGGTAAAGATTCCCGTCGCCGGGTCTTGGCAAGGAATGAAGCTTGACAATGAGTTCTTAACAAGGAAACGACCATCAGCCATGCCGGCCGAGGAGATGACCTGTGGATAGGAGAGAGGGGTGGGGGTTGGGTCAGTGATTGGTAGCCATGCATTGCCGGGTGTCCTGCCAGCCCCCGCCCCCCCCAGTGTGGAGCCTCACGCCGGGCGAAGGTAACACCGATCAGGCGTTCCTGCGAGTATTCGATTTGTTGTGTTTGCCGGGTCGTTATTTTTGTAAGTGTCCGTTGCGTCGTGCCGTGCTGCGTGTGTCGTGCCGAGAGGGAGGGTCTTGGGGGCTGTCATCATGGAGGCCTGAATTGTGTCCCAAGCCTACCCCCCCCCCCTCCCCCTATCCACGTTGCTGCTGCCGTGGCGAGACGCTCTACAGGAGGAAGGTGAGTCTTGCTTCCATCCCCAGCCCGTCATGCTGATGTTACTTGTGTGTCACTTGCCATGAACGAGTTTCATTGTTTTTGGTGACTGATCTTGTGTGTAAACAACCGTTAATAATTACAAGTTATGTACCTCGATATTTGTGTTCATTTCTCTCCAAACTTGATAGTATTCATTATGGAAAGCATGATTAGGCAATTCAGCTCTACGATCAAGCACCCGTTAACGGAATTAGGGAATATATGAATTGATTAGTTCATCGCTATCTTTTAAACCGTTTGTCATCTGATCTTAGGACTGTGTTCAATACCTGTAACGGCTCACTTGTTAGCTATGTTTTGCACAGTGATGATTGGTAGTTACATGAAGCTCTGTCACTGAGCAATCTAAAAGAACAGTGATAGCAATATATCGCCCGTTTTATTTCCAGCAGCAACGAACCGTGGTTTTAAAAACTGGTAACTCGCCTCCCGTTGTGTCCCCGGTGAAGTGTAGAGAAAGGTTTCACACCTCTTATAATACCTGTCCCACGACCATAATATTTACTTTGAAGTGTCACGTGTTTCTCTGCGCCTCTAATTTCATGGGTGTTATACTGACCATGTCTAGTAGTGACCATATCAGGGACTTTTATTGACTACACAACCACTGATTAGAGTAACTGTTGTATCAGGGTTGTTCCACCTGCGGTATGTAAGCACGTCTGTCTGTGGGTATAATATATGTATCCTTCCCATTGGTGTACACGTTTCACCATTATTTACTTGAAAGCCGCGGAACAAAAGGAGCCACTCACCTTATTAGGCAAGTGTATGCAGACCTTATGGGGCGTCTTAACCATCTCTCCCCCCCTCTCCCCCACTGTATCCCCCTCCGCCCCATCTCCTTTCTTCTCATTCCTCTCTTCCCCCCTTACCTCTTTCTCTCCTTTACCTATCTTTTACAACTCTTTCCTCCCTCATCTCTTTATTCGTGCCGTAATCCCCCTTTTTCTTTCTTCCCCCTCACCTCCTTTCCCTCACCTCTTCCCCCTCACCTCTTCCCCCTCACCTCTTTCCCCTCACCTCTTCCCCCATACCTCTGCCCCCTCACCTCTTCCCCCTCACCTCTACCCCCTCAACTCTTCCCCCTCACCTCTTCCCTTTCCTCTCATGTCTTTCCCCTTGCCTCTCCCCCTCCTTGCCTCTTTCCCTCTTTTCTTCCCTTTCCCTTCCTTCCCTCCTTCGCTATTTTCTCCATTTAACTCCCTTTACCTTCCCCTCTCCTCACATACTTTCTTTCCCTCCTTTCCCCCCTTCCCCACCTTACCTCCCTTTCCCCCTTACATCCCTTCCCCCCCCACACCGCTTGTTTTACCTTCCTTCCCTCCAATCACCCTACACTCCTTTCCCTCCTCACCTCTCTTTCCCTCACTTCTCTTCCCCTTACTTCTTTCACATTATCTCTCCCCATCTCTCTCCTCTCCCATTACATTTTTCTCCCTCTTACCGCTTTCATTCTTACTTAAACCCCCACGTCATTCTGCCCCAGTCTCCCTTCCCCCAATTCCTCTTCCCCCCCCCCCCCACCCCCCCTGTATTACGCTGCTTTCTCCCCCTCCCCTCAAATTCTTCACTCACCACATTATTATTATTATTATTATTATTATTATTATTATTATTATTATTATTATTATTATTATTATTATTATTATTATTATCATTATCATTATCATTATCATTATTATTATTATGTCATCGATCTTATGCAATCTAACTTTTTACTTTCCCTGACATCATTACGGTCAGGTGCAAATGAAAGTATCAGCGAACCTCTATTAGCAGTCCGTTATCACTAATTAGCAACAGGTGTTTAAGGACATGCCCACTTAACGCGGCCCAAAACACTCATTAAGTCTTGATTAATCCATAAGTTTCATTACGTCATGCTTGTCCCTCGCTGAGCCTGGACGACTTTAGGGAAGACATCCAATTAGGGGCTGAGGGAGGGGTGACCGCGCCGCCAGTGTGTCCACCAGGCCCGCCGCAGACCACCCAGCCAAGCACACGGTGACCCTTGTAAATCTTGGAAGGGTTGGCAGCGGGCTGGCAGGTGGACTGAGCTGACCAGCGCCCCGCCCTTTTCTCCTTTCCCTTCCCTTCCCTTCCATTGAATTTTGTTGCCTTTCCCTCCCTTTTCTTCCCATTTCATGCCTTATTTTTCCCTCCCTTCCCTATTTTCCCATCCCATATTTTACTGCCACTTCTCTACCTCTCTTTTCTCTCCCTTTATTTCCCTTCCCTTCACATTTGCTTACTTATCTGCCTGTCCCTTTTCTCTCACCATTACCCCTTTCCAGCGCATCGCCCTTCCTTTCCCTCTTCTTTCCGACTCTTAACACTTTTCCTTTCCTTTTTTTTTTTACATTCTCCTTCTCTTCTCTTCCCTCTTCCTTGCGATCTCTCTCTCTCTCTCTCTCTCTCTCTCTCTCTCTCTCTCTCTCTCTCTCTCTCTCTCTCTCTCTCTCTCTCTCTCTCTCTCTCTCTTCCCCCTCCGTGGGACTGGCTGGCCTCAGAACTGCCGTAGGCCAACCTTAACGTTAGCAGGTGAGCAGTGACTCGGGGCAGGTGAGAGGCGTGTGACCAACAAGACCTGGTCTACTACGTTTAGACACTGACCTCCGCCGCGAGCCATATCTTAGCGGTGGTGTCCAGCAGGAGTGGTGGGTATAAGTGTTGAGTGAGCTATTGATGTTGCAGTGATACTATTTTTTTTTTTTTATAGTAATGGCTGATGGCGGTGGTGGTGGTGGTGAATATCCTGGTTTTGTTTATTTTCATTCTGGTGACGTTCTGGTGGGGATAAGGTCGCGTTTCGAGATAGTTGGTTGAGGTGCATTTGGTGAATATCCTGGTTTTATTTATTTTCATTCTGGTGACGTACTGGTGGTGATAAGGTTGCGTTCGAGGTAGTTGGTGGAGGTGCATTTTGGTGGTGTGTGTGATGTGGTGGATGCATAAAGAAGATGGTAAAACAGAAAATGGTTGTGGTTGTCGTGGATAATAAGCCGGCGAAGGAGGTTGACTGGTAGAGTGAATAATACAACCATGACGCTGCAACATAGTCAGTATTAAAAAAGAGGTATTACACGGCACAGGTGAGACTTATGGAGGAGTGTTGACTTTGGTGACTGTGGGAACGGGAGTGCTAGTGGGTATTTTTTTTTTACATCATAGGAGACAGTTTAAGGGCGTAAAAAAAAAAAAAATAATGAAAAAAAACCCCGCTACTTACTGCTCCTGATTGAGATAGAGAGGAGTGGCCAAAAAGAGAGAAGGTTATGATGATGTTATGGGCCAGTGCTGGTGAGTGTGGTCATAGTGAGACGAGAAGGAGGGAAAACAGGTATGTGGTGATAGTGGTGGTGGTGGCAGTGATGATGCTGGTGTCGTTAATTGGTTTGTGGTTAGATGGCCTTCAGAGTTGCACTGTCACATTGTGGTAAGAGTTCATTCACAGAATCCGTTGGTGGGAGGAGTCTTCGTACTGGCCCTCTCCCCCCCCTCCTCCCCTTTCAACCTCCTCCCTTCCTGCCTCTCCAAGCCTATCAGCCTGACTCTCGCTTTACCCCACCACATCACCTCTTTTGAAACCCGGCACCTGTTTCTAAGCGCCGAGGTAAACATCTGCTCAAAAATACACGATGGAAGTGTCGGACAAAGATAACATGTTCTGTTGAGTCTCCTTCAGGCCCCGCCGCGGGCAGTCACCATCCCCACAGGCCGCCTCCTCTTCCTGCTGCTCCTCCTCTCCCATTCCCACCCCTTCCTCTTCTTGCTCCTTCCCCGTCATTTGTGTACTCTTATCATTTCCATCCTCCGCTTTAACCTCAAAATCGTCTCCTTCCTCCTCCTCCTCCTTCTCTTTCTCCTCTCCTTTCCTCTCTTGTCCTCTCTCTTCCTCCCACCTTTCCCCGTTCTTTTACCAATCTCCTACCCTTTGCCTCTCTATCCTCATTTCAGCCTTCCCTTCCTCCTTTACTCTCCCCGCCATTCGACGCTCCCTTCTTAAACAGCAGCCTTACTTTCCTCGTTCATATTTACTCCTTTCCTCAGATACTTCACTCACTCCTTCCCAGCTCTTGACCCTCCCACCATACACCAATCAACATACCACTAACACTAACCACATCTTTCTCTTCTTCCCTGCAACGGTCCACCAGTCACACCTCGCATTCTCTCCTCATTAATTCTTTCACACTCGCATGCCATCCTAACACGTTCCGACCTGATGCATTCACCTTCACCTCTCTCTCCTAATTACATTTCTACAAACTTTCCATGACATGCCTTGTCAACCTCGCCTCACATCCTTCCTCTTCCTTCCCAAGGCCTTACATACTCCCATGTTAGCCCACAGCAATCTCAGTCGTCTTTTTTCCCTCAAATATGTCATCCTATTCACACCACTTTTTTCCTTTGATCAAAATTCAGCCCCGGAAAAAAAAATTATCTTTTATTCCTGACTTATAAAAAGCTGTTCATGCAGCTATGTTGATTATTTGAATACTTGTGCATGATTAGCAAGAGGAACTACTCGAACATTGTTAAGAAATCACGTACTGAACAGTGATAGTATGATGTATAGTACTGTGCGGCAATAATAAACTTTCCCTTCCTGTCTAACAGTTTAAATGTTGTGTAACTATGATCATGTTTGTTTTCGCTCGCGAAGGTTAGCAAACATTCGCGGATATGTTTGCGAACGAATGAGAGATCGAACGACGAAGATTAAGATAAATTTTATCCCCTTTTTTTGCCTGACAACCTGGGAGCTCATTTACATGTCACCCAGTTCTTGTTACCGTGGATTCTGCAGAATTTTTTTCGTAACTTTCTCTGTTTTCGTGTATTTGTTAATGGATTTTGGTTGTGGGTGGCAGCATCTGGCAGGAAGCACAGGTCTACCAACACCACCGAGATACGAGGTCTGTGTGTGTGTGTGTGTGTGTGTGTGTGTGTGTCAGAACGTGATAGATAAATGACGATTCCGTATATGTGTGTTCCAGTTAGACCTTTCATGGACTGGTCTAGAAAAAAAATATATATAAAACGAAACGTGGGAACAAGCGAGGAAATCTCTCTCTCTCTCTCTCTCTCTCTCTCGGCCACACCTAACTTTTCCCTTTCCCCCTTTCCCCACGAACGAGGTCCGAATGCTGTGTCAATGGAGTATCGAGATTCCGAGACGTGAACTCGAAGCATCGTTTTCTACTGACTCGAAAATTATTGCCGTTTTCTTATCATAGTTGCACTTTTTTTCCGTGATCACCAAGACGCCATCCCACTAGTTCGGTCACCATTGGCTTAAAACCGTTGCATATATTGTCAGTTAAGTGGATGCATCCTTATATATCCTTCATAATTACTTTCAAAACACTGATAACGATATAATGTTCTTGGATTTAATTGTTTTCTTTGTCTCCCTCTCGTTTTCTCTTCCTCTATTTGTCCTCTTTTGTTATTCCTCCCTTTCTTTAACCCCCTTTCGTTTTCCCTTTTCTTATTCCTCCATTTAATCCAGTCCCCCCTTTCGTTTTCCCTCCAGTCATTTTCAATCCTTTAATCTTTTTCCCTCCATTTCCACCGATCATTCGTTTACCTCTTGAGCGGCGTGCGTGTCCACTCACCTGCAGCCCCTCGAGGGTCATCCGGGCGCCGCTGTTGAGTCGTGTCTTCATCTGGTGGTCGTGAGTGCGGACGACACGCCCCTTCCGTCTTGTAGTAGCGAGTTCTGAGGCTGCAGCGAGGATGGGCGGCGCCTCTCGTGTCGGCCCAGGCTAGCTTAGTTTTCTCTCGCTCAGTTCTTTTCTCTCCTTTTTTTTCTTCCTCTTCTCCTTCTCCGATTCTCTTCTCTCTTCTCTTCTCTTTTCTCATTATTCTCTTCTCTCTATTATTCTCTTCCCTCTATTATTCTCTCTCTCTCTCTCTCTCTCTCTCTCTCTCTCTCTCACGCTACCTTGGGAGGGGAGGGGAGTGAGAAGGGAAGGGGGGGAAGGAAGGTAAGCGGGTATGAGCCAGCAGGAGTAGCAACATAACCTCACGTAATTGTGTTCAGTGTCTTGCGTGTTGCTCTTTTTTATCTTCGTTTCTTACCGACGCTTACAATGACTAAATCCAACTTTTCGCACCCGCTTGTTTCTGTACGTGAAGGTGTACGATGTGAATTAGCTTCAGTGAATAAGGTGAGTCAGTCAGTTAGCCGGTCAGTCAGTCAGTTAGCCGTTCAGTCAGTCAGTTAGCCGTTCAGTCAGTCAGTTAGCCGGTCAGTCAGTCAGTTAGCCGGTCAGTCAGTCAGTTAGCCGTCCACTCTGTCAGTTAGCCGGTCAGTCAGTCAGTTAGTCGTTCAGTCAGTCAGTTAGCCGATCAGTCAGTCAGTTAGCCGTCCACTCAGTCAGTTAGCCATTCAGTCAGTTATTTAGCCGTTCAGTCAGTCAGTTAGCCGTCCACTCAGTCAGTTAGCCATTCAGTCAGTTATTTAGCCGTTCAGTCAGTCAGTTAGCCGTCCACTCAGTCAGTTAGCCATTCAGTCAGTTATTTAGCCGTTCAGTCAGTCAGCTAGCCGGTCAGTCAGTCAGTCAGTTAATTAGCTTGTATATCAATAAGGATGAAATGAGGCGGAAGTGTGTGTGTGTGTGTGTGTGTGTGTGTGTATGAGAATATTCTATCATTCTATGTGACTCGCCCTCCGTACCTGACAGTGTCGCCCAGTCGATATGGGGGAGGTTAAAATCTCCTAATATCAGTGGGTCGCTGTTATTAAGTGACTGCCTTAAAACGCTTTACATTTCCACATCTTCTTCGAGTGATTGCCCGGGAGGCCTGTAGGTGACAGATATATTTAAATTGACTTTTGCAATGTTTATTCGCACGCACAAATGTTCAACGTTACTGTCTCTTGGTGTTTTGTCAGTGGGCTGCAAATAGCTTTTGACAAAAAGGGCGACGCCACCACCTTTACGGTTTAAACGATCTTTATTGAAGAGTCTGTAGCCATCTATGTTGTATTCTGTACTTAAATCAATATTTGTGGTGTCGATAAATGTTTCGGTTATAGCAATTACGTCAAAATTTTCTGTCAAAGCAAAACATCTCAGTTCATCAAACTTGTTTCTTAGGCTACGCGAAAAGGTACCTGGAGATGCGGGGTATCGATCCCCGTACCTCTCACATGCTAAGCGAGCGCTCTACCATCTGAGCTACATCCCCTTGGTGGAGGTGCCGGGGATCGAACCCGGGGCCTTTCACATGCAAAGCGAACGCTCTACCACTGAGCTACACCCCCTTAGAGAGAAAGGGGCTGGAGAATCTTAGTAACTTGATCACATTTTTTTTTTTTTGTTCGTTATAAATCACAACACATAGTCTCTAGGCCAGTATAAATCCCTCCACCACCACCTACTCCTTCAACTCCTCCTCCTCTTCATCTCCCGTTTTCCCTTGCCCTGACCCATCCGTTTCCCAACAGCTGCCACAGATAAAACAGATAAGGCACGGATTTAAGCCTAATGTTCGGCCTCTCCGTAAAGAGCGAGTGTCCTGCCTGCCACCTGGAGCACCCGTGTGAGAACTACTCCTTTGTAATTAAGAAAAAAATATCCGCTTACTAATAGATGCACCGTAATAAAACCAGGACCTAATAAGAACGGATTCCATTGTCTCGTGAACTGTATGTGTATTGGAAAGAACGTTTTTAAAGAGAGAGAGAAATGGAAGGAAGGAAAAGAGGGGAATGGAGAAGGATAGAGAGGAGGCATGGAGGGAGAAAGGGAGGAGTCACGAGAGGAAGACTAATGAGAGTAAAGGGGAAGGAAAACCAAGGAGACAGGTGGAGGAGAAGAGAAAGGAATGGGGAGGGCAGCTGGAGGAAGAAGGAGGAGGAGGAGGAGGAGAACGAGGAGGAGGAAGAGGAGAGCCACTTGTTCTCACGGTAGCCTGGCCAGTGATGAGGGCGCAGGGTCAGTCCCATCACGACCTCCGGAAGCTCCCTGCTCCTCCTCCTCCTCCTCCTCCTCCTCCTCCTCCTCCACCTCCTCCTCTCTCTCCTCTTCCTCCTCCTCTTGCTCCTCTTCGTTCCCCCGCCCCTTCCTCCCCTTTCCTTGTTCTCTTTCTCTCCTTTTTTTCTAAATATGCTCATCCTTCTGTTTTTATTTACCTCATCTTGACGTTTCCTTGCACGTTGTTTAGTGAGTGCAAAAGAGCGGGAGAGTCTGTGTCTGTGTCTGTCTGTATGGCTGACGGACACAGGCAGCCGGATAAAGCTGATAATCAATCCAGTGCTTCTCTTACATTATAATTTATTCCTCCCTCGATGTCTCAGTATCCTTGTGGACCCCCGTCAGGTCCCTCACCCAAGCCCTTCACAAATAAGGAAGAAAAATATTAGAATGTGATCATGTCTGTTTTACAGCGTGGGCCCGTAAAAATGCATGTTTTGTTACCGTTCAGAGGGATAGATGGCAATTTAGTCTGTTATTAGTCAACTGATTCGACGTTGAGTCACAGATAAGATGTATCCCATAATTTGGCTCCACATCCAACTGGTTTTGGTGTTTATTCTGTATGAGGGATGTTAGAGAAACCAGTCACACACGGAGTTAAAAACGAAGTAAAGGACTCGGAGTGCAATCCCACAACTTATACTGAGGCACTGAGCATCAACATGGTCCGTTTTTCTACTTACAAGTCTCTGGCAGCAGGCTTATTCATGAGGTCATAGAATTTGTCCTGAGCTGAACTTTGCTACTGAAATAAAGCAAAACTAACAAAAATAAGTAAATTAAATAAAAAATATTGTATTCTTCCGACAAAATAAGTTAACTTTTATTTCACACACCAACCATTGCTTCCCACACACCAACCATTGCTTCCCACACACCAACCATTGCTTCCCACACACCAACCATTGCTTCCCTGAAGTTTAGCCGTGACCCTCGTGGAACCCATGACCCTCAGTCTGAGAAACACTGAATTGGGAGCGCAGACAGACAAAGAGACGCCCTATAGACCCACAGACGAAAAATATAAAGCAAGGCTGTTTAGAGAGGAAGACAAAGACACAAAGAACATACCTCCGATAAACTGACCTACATAGATACCTGACGAGCACACACACACACACACACACACACATACACACAAATAAATCATCACACCCTAAAACCAGTACACACCAGATCACACATACGCACAAACACACAAAAATTAACTTGACACACTAAAACAAAAGAGGACGAGCACTTGCACGCTGGCGCACTCTCGCATATGAATACCGACACACATAACCCACATAGACGTAGATGAGCTAAGTGAATAATGATATACACAGGCAAACGCGCGCACATGCAGAAACAATGAGAGCAAAGTGGTTAAAGACAGGGAGGAGTCACGCGTTGGTAATGGCGGCGGCGGCGGCGGTGGTGGTGTTGTTAATAGTGGTAGTGATGGTGGTTGCGGTGGTGTTAATGATGATGGTGGTGGTGTTAATGGTGGTTGTCCTTGTTTTAATGTTCGTTGTGGTGATGATAATGGTCTTGTTAATGGTTGTTGTGGTAATGGCGACGGCGGTATAGTGGGAGTGGAAGTGGTTGTGGTTGTGGTGGTGGTAGTGGTAATGGTGGTAGAGGTGGAGATGTCGGTGGAGTGTTGTTAGGAGTAGAAGTAGTGGTCGTGGTGGTTGTAGTGGAGTGGAACTGTTAGTGTTAATGATAGTTAGTGATGGTTCTGATGAGGCTTGTAGCTTAAGATAATAGGCTTTTAAATTGTTCTTGCGGTAATTTTGACAGCGGTGCTGGCAGTGGAGGCGATGGAGGTGGTGGAGATGGTGGTGGTGGGAATAGTGTAGTGGTGTTGGTGGTGATGGGGAGAGGTATAGTGCAAGCTAATGTGCTGGTATTGGTGTAGGTAGTAGTAGTAATAGTAGTAGTAATAGTAGTAATAGTAGTAGTAGTAGTAGTAGTAGTAGTAGTAGTAGTAGTAGTAGTAGTAGTAGTAGTAGTAGTAGTAGTAGTAGTAGTAGTAATAGTAATAGTAATAGTAATAGTAGTAGTAATAGTAATAGTAATAGTAATAGTAGTAGTAGTAGTAGTAGTAGTAGTAGTAGTAATAGTAATAGTAATAGTAATAGTAGTAGTAGTAATAGTAATAGTAATAGTAGTGGTAGTAATAGTAATAGTAATAGTAGTAGTATTAATAGTAATAGTAATAGTAGTAGTAGGTAAAGGTGGTGGAAGTGGAGGTGGTGAATGGAAGGGGAGGGTAATGGTGGCGGTGGCGGTAAGGGTCCTCTCTCTGGCCTGGCCCCATAAGAGTCACGCTGAAGTGGATCGCAGTCTCTTCTCCCCCAATTTAAGAGGCAAAAAAGCGAGTCAAGGTGAGAGGAGAGGGCGAGAGGCACCTGCGAGATCGAGTGTAGTGACTTCGGCCTCGTGAGAACTGGGCAGTCATTGTTCTCGCCCTCTCGTTTACTTTACCCGCACACTCTGTTTTCACATTTCTGGAAGTTCTGTTTTTGCTTTTTCATCTTCTGTCTTTTCAAGCTCACTACCTTTCATTCATATATTTTCACCACTTCTTTATCTCTTTATATTTTGTTTTCTTTCATTTCTAACTTTTTTTTTTCATTCATGTCTACCACTCTTCGTTTCATCTGTATTCCTTGATTTCTTTTCCTTTTTTGGGGTATCGTCTTTTTTTTCCTTCCCCTAACACTCTCCTTCGTAAGTGAGTGGACGAGAAGTGTGTGGAGGAGGTGATGGCTCTTTGGTTAAGGACGAGTGAATGGTTGGGAGGAGAAGGGAGGAATCTTCGGGAGACGGAAAGAGAAGGAAATCAAGGATGAAGGTTGTATTTGGTATAGCCAGAGGAAGACTTGGGATTGGAAAGCAGTGAGAATCAAACGATTATACAAGAAAATGGAGGATGAGAAATCAAAGAAAAGACGTTGAAATAGGAGAGCGAATAGAAAGGAAGAAGGCGAGGAAGGGAAGGCAGAAGTTGGAAATGGAGAAGTGGGGAGGAGGGATGTGGTATAAGAGAGGAATGACAACACGGAGGGAAAGAATTTGAGGAGGAAGGAACGAGTTAAAAGAAAACGGGAGATGGAAGGGTAAAGAAGACTGTTAGTTATGTCTTAAGAGAAAATGGGTGTATAGTAGAGGAAAAGAAGATAAGGACGAAGGGAAATAACGATGTAAAAAGAAACGAGGAGGGTAGAAGAAAATAGAGGACTGAAGAGGAATTAATGTAAGGGAGAGGAGAGAAGGAAGGAAAAAGGGAAGGTCGTGTGGGAAGAGGAGGAGGAGGAGGAGAGACTGGAGGTGGTAGGTCAGGGTCTCTTGCCATTATTCTCTATCACAGTGGACAAAGACGCCTCGCCCTGCCTCGCCCTGCCTCAACCCTGCCTCAACCCTGCCTCAGTCTTACCTTAGTCCTGCCACAGCCTTTTTCCAACCTTGCTTTACTTAGTCCTTCCTGAATAGTTAGCCCTTTCTGAATACGATCCTCGGAAGAACCCTGTTACCCCTGCCTCAGTTACCCCTCACCCCGACCTCTCATCAGCCTCATCTCATCCTTTCCTTCCTCAGTTCTCCCTCACCTCCATATGGTCCACCCCTTCCTCAGCCCTTTTTAAGCCCTGCCTCACCCTTACTTTGCCAAATCCTCAGGTCTTCTTCCTCATCCTTGCCTCAATCCTCCTCCAATTCTCCTTGGTATGGTCTGGCTCAGGGACACGAGGCAGGGTAAACATATCGACGCCTACGGAAAATAATGATTAATGGATATGATTGATTTTTTTTTCAGTTAGTCCGTCAAACATTTGTACGTACATGGTGTTATGTTTACTTTTTTTGTGTGTGCAGGAGGCGAAGGTGTGTGTCAATGCTGGTAAAATATTCTGCCATGCGAGAGTTCAGACCAAGTGTGTGTGTATGTGCGTGTGTGTTAGGTGAAGGGAGTGTTGCATCGTTACCTGTGCGTGGACGAAGGTGGAGGTCTTTCTTCCTCTGTGCGGGTGTTATTTTCCTCCCGCTGACCTGCATTACTGTCAGGCCAACCAGCAGCCACAACAACCGAACCGTCATTACCCAGTATTTGTTTGACACGCTTTTATTGGTGCAGGGATCACGTGTGTGTGTGTGTGTGTGTGTGTGTGTGTGTGTGTGTGTGTGTGTATGATCATAATCATGATACTATGTTTGTTTTTCATTAATATAATTATTAGCATTATTTTCATTATTGCCGTTATTATTGTTATTATTATTATTATTATTATTATTATTATTATTATTATTATTATTATTATGAACATTATTATTATTATTATTATTATTATTATTATTATTATTATGAACATTATTATTATTATTATTATTATTATTATTATTATTATTATTATTATTATTATTATTATTATTATTATTATTATTATTATTATTATTATTATTATTATTATTATTATTATTATTATTATTATTATTATTATTATTATTATTATTATTATTATTATTATTATTATAATAATAATAATAATAATAATAATAATACGTAATAATGTTAGTTAATATGATAATATTTCCAGTAATAATCATCATTATTTTATGATATTTTTTTTTTAAATTTCAGTGTACCGAGAACAGTTGACTTTCAGTCAAATTAACACTTTCCGTCCTGTTTACTTTCATAGGAGTAAGTATTTCCATTGATGAAACGAAATGAACTGCTCTTCATCTACTCCTTTCTTGAAAAAAATTCTAGTTCAACGAAGACAAGTCACTCAAAATTTTCTCACGGTGGGCGAGTGGTAAGAGGAGGAGGGAGGGGAGAAGGAGGAGGAGGAAGAAAGTGCCTGCCCGCCTCCCCGTCCCCCTGGCCGCTCACTAAGTGCATCCGTCGCTGTCATATTCTTCTGGTGCCGTATCTTTTTTTCGCGTGTCTCTAAGAACCAAATGGAGTAGAGCGCTTGGAATCCGCAACGGCTTCAAAACGTTCATATAAAACTGACAAAAAAAATGGATGTTTTTCCATGGCCAGAACACATAAATTGAGCGGGTCGTCTTTTTGGTCTAGTAGTAAATCAGGGCGGCGTCATCACAACAAAGAGCGCCTGTCCGAGATGGCCATCGCCCAACCAACTCTTTCTTTCTCCTCGTCCTCTCGCGCCCCTGGGAAAGTCGCCTCTATGTTTAGAAACACTACCCCAGAAATGTCACAGAGTCCTGACCTCATGGGATGTTTTAGGCCCCGGAACAGGTGCTACTGTGCTCTCCTCCGCCGGCGTGATGGCCCCGCGGGTCTCTGGCGGTCCGCAGCCAGTCCCTGGGAGGTCGTTACCGGCCCCCACCACCCCGCCACAACGACCCTTTCGAGTGGGTGAAGGAATTGAGCCGAGATGGAAGATGACTGCCACACCGAGGGGAGTGTGGGAGTGTTGGGGTTATCTTCAGTCTCTCCTTCCCCTCCCTGCTGCCTCCCCATCTCCTCCCTGCTGCTTCCCTTTCCTCCCCTCGTGTCCTCTTCCCTCCCTCATCCATCTACGTTCCAGGGTCAGCATTTTTTAAACTAAATCTGTTTTGGCGCTGTGGGAGTGTCGGGGATCCGTTCGCTGCCTCTTCCTCTCCTTCTGTCTTCTCGGTTTTCCTTCCCATTCCTCACATCCCTCCATTAGCCAACCGGCTGCTGAAAGTTTGCCTCCAAAATATTTCAAAATATTAGTAGAGAACATAATATGACTCAACCGTCTGGCACTCACTTTACAAACAACTTTAATGACGACGGCGGGTTGAAAGAAACCTAGGAAGGTGATCTAACGCAAGTGGCATTCGTATTTATAGTTTTCATCATAAACAAGTTTTAACCATTCAATGTAGATTTGACAGATATCCGTGCAAGCGTGTGCAAGCGTCCTTGTCCTTGTGTGTGTGTGTGTGTGTGTGTGTGTGTGTGTGTGTGTGTGTGTGTGTGTGCCTACAAGAGTGCGCGAGCGTGCAGTGTGTGTGTGTGTGTGTGTGTGTGTGTGTGTGTGTGTGTGTCCTACTTAGCAGCGCGTAACAAACATCGTTGTGTGCGGGCAGGTGTTCCAGTGCTGGGGTGCGGGGGAGGCAGATGTACACGTGTCCAGGGCCAGTGGGCGGGTCAGGTGCCGCAGCCAGGTGTGCAGGGCGGCGACGCACACCTGCTGACCTGCAGCCTGACACGCAATGGAAAAAACACATGCAAGGGAACACACACACACACACACACACACACACACACACACACACACACACACACACACACACACGTGTGTATACACACACACACACGCACGTGTGTACACACACACACACACACACACACACACACACACACACACACACACACACACACACACACACACACACACACACTCACACACACACCTTTAATGTTATCGTCCACCACCACCACCACCACCCGCAGCCTGATGATGAGCCTCGTCGCGCCATGAGGGCTGAGTGGCCGGCCTGGTGGTGCAGGTGGTCGCCTCACCTGCTCACCGATCACTCGATAAGCCGGCCCTCGATGGCAGGGACGCGGCGGCACCGACCTGGTTACGGCGTGCGGGAGTGGGGCCGCGAGGGAGGGCGGTCAGGTCACTTGGCCGCCAGGTGTGTTGTGTTGGTGCATGAACCTCCATGATCGATGCAAGGACAACAAACACTGACACTTGTATTGACAGGAACAATGGGATGCCAACCCATCATTTTCATGAATATAAACTATGTGCCATTCTGTAACGTAGCTGTTCAGTATATATGCATCAGCAATGTTGCAAATTTTTGTTAGAAATATTTTTTGGGGGGAAGTGCATATGAAAAGGTTTTATAGTGTCATGATATGTGGATTTAGGTGTTAGGTACACATATGATATCGGGATTGCAGAACTTTTGTGTGATTTTTTTTATGAAAGAAGAAGATTATGTTCAGGTTTTCTTGTAATTTTATGTAAAGGTCAGCGATTGCAGGCCTTCGACATCATGTTTTTTTTCACACAGTTAAACATTTACATACTTAAGTTAGTCTGCCATCCAGTATTTAATATTTTATATAACAGAAGGACAAAGAAATCTAGAAGTAATACGTAAGTATGACCTGTTTATTGCACACACCCAAAATAATGTTTTTTTTAATGTCTAGGATGAATACACACACACACACACACACAACATCACAACATACAGTAACTCAACACAATACAACATGACTGGCAACATACAACATACAGCACATCGAAACCTAACCTTTCGCAACACAATCGAGGAAAGGCAACACATTCGTCAGTCTTTTTCTCGGCAAGCGTCGGGTGGTCGGTATGGTCGGGGTGGCGGTCGGGCGGCGTCGCGTTAGCACCGGCCGATAAATTTTATGGGGTAAAAGTTTTTAATCGAAGAGTCATGATCAGACGTCCCGGAGCCCACGACTCGGCCTTCGCCCTCTGTAAATTCAGGGTCTGTCGCCGCCCCGTGAGTTACAACAACGAGGAAAGGACGGCCATGTATGTGTTTGTACCTCGCCTTATGCTCCTCCTCCTCCTCCTCCTCCTCCTCCTCCTGGATCCTCAGTGTGACCCCGCCGCTGCAAGAACATTAATTGATTCCGAAATTCATTGTCTGCCTCCTCGATCTTGTGTCACCGCGGATTCGTGTCTTCTTTTGTTTATTGCGTGCGTCCCTCGCGGGTGTTTTATTGCGAGTACTCCCGCGGCCGTGCAATGTGCGTGTCCGTGGCTGCGCTTCACTGCACGTGGCGGGATTTATGACTCGCAGCATCCATGTTTTTTTACCTCCCTCTCCCTCCCAACCTTTACGTAATCAGGTTTTTCATTGCCACGATTCTTCATCTTTTTACACGTCCACGACAGTCGGTAGTTGAATATATATATGTGTGAGTATGTTGGACTTTCATGTGTTTTTCACGAGGGGTTTACGTTTTTTTTTTTATTTTTTTTATTTATAGCTCATGAGTCGATTATATATATTATTTACCTGGCCATGGAAGTCATTAGTTTGATTTATAAATGCGTACTAGTTCGGTATGTTTTTTTATTGTTGGAAACTTTCAAACACGTGCATTTTGGTTGATGTCATGTTGTCGTATTTATGGCTCATTAATCGACTTGTGTATACTGTATATTTACACGTTCTTAATCCTCTTGATTTTTTGTTTACAAACTTGAATAATTCTCTCTTCACTTCTTTTTCTCATCAGTTAGATTTCATGTACACTTTTTGGTTCTCATAAATAATGGCTAACGTGTTTGTACCCGTTTCTTCTGCACATAAATCGCATACTCATCTATTTTTTGTATGTTTGCACGTGCTGTTAACCTCCTTGTTTCCTTTGCACTCTTTGATGTTGCTCTTCAGTCCGCGTACGTACCACAACATCCCTTCTTCGGTCCTTAAGATAACTCTATTGTATCCTCGCTCACGCCGCCTCCATTACCCCGGCGAGACCGAGTCATTGTTCTTCTCTATGGGATTAATTGAGTGAATTATTACCCTGATAAATTACTAAGGCCTGAGCTGTATTTATTTACCTGGTGATACCGTCAGCGATTACCTGGTGATTTATCGTGCGCCTTGTTGCATCACGATTGGTCGGTCAGTAAGGAAAGGTGACCTACGATTGGTGTATGTTTGGATGGGTCTGTTTCGTGTGTGGGGGGAAGGGGGGTGAGTCTGTCGGGGGAAAGGGGAGGTGTGTGTGTGTGTGTGTGTGTGTGTGTGTGTGTGTGTGTGTGTGTGTGTGTGTGTGCAATTTGTTTCGAGTCCTTATCTCTCGGCAGTCGCTTACTCAGGGAACACGGCGCAGAGAAGCATATTGACAGCAAGCAGGAGTCGGCCCCGCTGAGGAATGCTGCAGGACGGCCACTCTGACTTCCCTCCGGCCCGCTGATGTGCGGCCGAGGATAAGATTACTGTGCTTATGTGTCCCCGCGTCCTGCCCGCATGCTAATGGTCGCAATTATTGTATTTAGATGTGTCCGATAGGTGCATGAGAGCTGTCAGCCATCGGTCTTAACTTGTATTCAGTCCGGTTATTTTAAAATGTGGCGCTTTTTTTTTATATGTACGTGATTGCATTCGTCGACCTTTTTTTTTTTACTTTGCTTGCATTCATGTGTGACTTTGTGTCTGTTGGATTATATTCGTTTTTTTTTTTTTTGTGTGTGTGTGTGTGTGTGTGTGTGTGTGTGTGTGTGTGTGTGTGTGTGTGTGTGTGTGTGTGTGTGTGTGTGTATTTGTGTGTATGTTAGTGAGGAGGAGGAGGATTAAGTACAATGTAAGGTTATGCTGAGTGGGCAGAGTTGAATGAGTATATGGCGAGGGGCTAACCAGATATTGGCTGCGTTAGGCAAGGCGGCCAGGGGCGTGGCTGGGCAGGGTAGGGTTGGGTGTAGCTGAGGCCTGACCGAGGCGTGGTGGGGTGGGTTAGGTTAGGGCAGTGCACCACAAATGGGCTGCTTCCCTTGAGGTCAGAGGTCGCCCCAGGAGACCCACCGGCTCTTTAAGGCTCTTTTAGGAACTTCGGGTCTGGCTCTGGGCTGATGGCTATCTCTTTCCCGAGTGGCAGGACGCAGGCTGGGAGGGGCCGCGCGAGCCTCGGTAACTGTACAGCGCCGAGTGAGGGCGCAGCGGCAGGTACTTAACGGCTACAAAGGGCCGGGACAGGCGGTGCTGCTTACAGGGTGATCTATGTAGCCCAGTTGTTCTTGTCCCGTTATTCGTGTTGGCTCGTCAGGCCTCGACCCAAGCCTCTTCATGGTCATTCATAAAACCTCGAAAATGTACATTCTTCAAGTTGCGGCCCAGCATGCGAAACCTCTTCTCTATGATACTCTTAAAACCCAGAAATTACTTATCCCCATGATCTGATATGTTAGAGATGTAGCCTGATTTGCATATAATTCCTAGGAACATTTTAAAACCTCTCATCCCTGGACGTTCTTCAAATCTAGGAAACTTTAATATCCTCGCTTCAGTGTGTCAAAAAAGGACATGTGTTGCCATGTTAGTCCTCGTTCATAATCTCCTCTCCTTGGTCACTCTTAAAAGACTGAAGAAAATATATATATCCTCTACTCGCTGTCAAAGAAAAGCCTCACCTAAAAACCTCCTCCGAACAATTCTCAAAACTTGTAAAAAATCAAGCATGTGTCTGATTCGTCATATCAAAGAAAATCTTGGCATGACAGTCATCGCCTCAAAACCCAATCTTCTCAATAATTATCCTTAAACGTACTAAACATTCACTCTCGATACCCTGTCAGAGGTTAGAGACTCATTCAAAAGCTCTTTTTATATAGTCTCTCTTTAAATCACGAAAGCAATTTCTCCCTCCTGATTTACTATGTTAAGGAAGGCTTCGTGTCGGCATGGCAGACCTCTCCTCAAAACCTGTTCCCTCTGCTTATTCTCAATACTTATTAAAATCAGCCAATACATAAAAATCATTCACTTCAAAGGACTTACTATATCCGTCCTGGCCTCGAGACCCTTACCCTGGTCACCCTCAAAACACAGAAAAGACTCACTCCCTCAATTCGTTATGTCAAAGAAGGACTTGATTCCACGCGTGTGCCGCCCACTCCTCCCCACTGCCACGTCCCGGCCCACCCGCAACCCATCACCCACTTCCTGCCCACCCAGCCATCGCCACCCCTTCCCCTCTCCTTTTCAACCGACTATCACTGCCCGCTTGTTCGCCACCTACTCATTTCTAGGCCGCTCCATTACATTGCTCCACTCTGCCCACCCCGGCTCACCCTTTCACCCACTATAAATCACCATAAACTCCTCCTCCCGCTGTGGTTCTTTTTACCGCCCTTCGTGCTCGCCTCTGCAAATGTTGATCCACCACAAGATCCTCTGCACGCCTCATACTTACCCAACGTCACCTTATATGGACTTAGATTTAACCTTCACACCGAAGAGTTGCCTTTAGATTACCTTATGCGTCAGGTAAACAAATTATTACGATCCGAAATACTATACTTTTTTTTTAGGCAAAGGAAACGGCTCAAGGGCAATATACAAGAAAATAAAGGCCCGTATTATCACCTTATGTAGATGAATTTTACTTATGCCCGTCGACACCCCTTTTCGGTACATAGTGTTTACGTTAGGTTTACATAATTCATTGAAGAGGATTGAGAGGTAAATGAAAATAACCTAACTCAAATTCTCCAGCGATAAGGAATTGATAAGATTAGTATTAAGTGTCTGGAAGGTGCAAATGTGAAATGAAACGCTATTGTGTACTGTTTTGCTCTCTTGTGCTTTATATTCAAGCTTAAATTTTTCCGCTAGTGTGATTTTGACCAATGAGAGCTTAGTTTGATCACATGTTTTCTCATTTTCATATTTATTTTTTTCCTCCCTTTTTAACTTGATTCTTTAGAACTTCCACTAACGAGCTATTTCTAGTCTGCCTCGTTATTCCACTTTGCCGGTTCCCATTTCTATTCCTCTTCCTCTTCCTCTTCCTCTCATATTCTCCTCTTAGAATCCTGTTTCAGTAGGCATTCCCTTATTCCCTCCAGCCTCTCTATTTATACTTCTCTCTCCCATCTCCCACTTTCCATATCCTTTTATATTTTGACTGTCTCCCATTTTTTTCTTACTCACTAGTCCATTTTTCTTCCTTATATTCCTTCATCAGTTCATGCAAAAATATATCACATTCCTTTCTCCCTATTTTCGCTTCTGCCGTTTCATTCATCTTTCGTTATTACGGTATTTACACCGTTCCTCCTTCATTCCTCTACTTCCTCTTTTCTCCACTTCAGTATTTTTTTTCCTTCTTATCTCAACCAGACCCGACTCTTCCTCTTTTTCCTGCACTTCTTTTTTTCCATCTTTCCTCACTCCCCATTTCCCTTTCCCTCAGTCCTTTTTCATTTCTCCTCTTATTCTTTTTCCCTCCCTGTCCTTTCTCCCTTCCCTTGTCCTCTCCCACTCTCATCACATCCCCTTTCCTCCCTATCCTTTTCTTTCCATTCCACTTTCCCTCATAACTCACTCCTCATTCCTCGATATCCTTGTTTCTCCTCCCCTCTCCCATTTCTTTCCTCTTTTTCCACTCTTCCTTGCACCCCATTCCTTTCTAAACCCATTTTCCTCATCTCTCAGACCTCTTTCCCTCCCATTCTCCGTCTCCTTCTCCGTTTCCTTCATCTTTCACCCTTTTCCTCGTCCTCCTTACAGCCCTCCCCCTCCCCCCCCAGTGTTCGGAGGCCGCGTGATCACCTCTTCTTTAACTCGCCAAAGGACAACCCATAAATATCCCTCCAACAGGTGTAACCTCAGGGGAACCTACACACCTGTCCCTCCTCCTCCTCCTCCTCCTCCTCCTCCTCCTCCTCCTCCGCCCCAGCCTACTCCTCCTTTGCCTCGTCCCCCTTCTTTTGCACCTCTTTTTATTTGCCTCCTCTTTTTTTTCTTCTTCGCTTCCACAACCTATTTCTCGATTTTTCCTACTCTTCTCTGCACTGTATTTCTGTTCTCTTTTCCTTCCTCTTTCATCGTGTTATCTCTTCCTCCTTCTCTTCTTTTCACCTGCTATGTATTGGTCTTTCCGTATGTCTACCTTTAGAATATATATTTTTTTTTACTAATTTTTGTCGGTCTGTTCTTGTAGTGTTTTTTTTTCTCTCTGGTTTCACATGTTTATATTGACCCAAATATCTTCTAAATCTCTTTTTCTACCTTTTCTTTTTACTGTAACCCATTTTTTTTTTCATTCAACCTTTCCACCTTTGATTTTATTTCGTCCAACCTTCTCCCCCATCATTTCATTCCATTTCCCGCCATTGCGTAATTTATTAATCATTTATTTCTCCACAACCAACTTTTTCCTCCCTCCACCTCAACTCTCCACCTCCGTTATAACTCGCCGTTCATCCTTTTGCCTCATTCTTCTATCTTGCCCAACACCCTTCTTCCCTTCTCCTCAATCCTAATCCTTCAACCCACTATTCTTTTTTTCCTTAAACGGCTTCATTCTTCAATCCACAACATTCTATCCTCGGTCATCTTTTTTTATTTTTTTGCTTCCTTAAGGGTGCATTTTATTCTTACATTTTATTTGCCTTCAATGCTCGCTTCTGAACCTGGTAGCTGTAGGGATCATGTTTCTTAAGGGACCCTGTAAACGAGAAAAATGAGAAAAAATCATCACTCACGCAAACCATTTCATAATATATATCAACGCGTTTGTGATCAGTTTATGCATCATCTATTTTGGGGGGTTTATATCATGGCAAAAATGTGGCCCGTCGCTGGTACACGGTAAAGCCACAAATTTGGCCTGTCGCTGCTACTGGGTTAATTATCATCCTTTTAGATTTCTTACTACGTACATCTCACTTTATTCTGCTCATCACCTTTTCATCTATTCGTTTCGTTTTTTCCCGTATTTTTCCAAGCTCGCTATTCCACATTCCTCTTTTACTCTCATTCTTTCTTCTTTACCTCGCTATTCCACATTCCTCTTTTACTTTCATTCTTTCTTCTTTTCCTCAGTCTTTTCTTTCCTTCAGTTCGTCATTTCTTCTTCCATCCACCCTCCTCTCACTCCCCACCACCCCCTCCACTTTTTTTTCTCCCTTTTCCACCTCCGATGTTCCACTCTATTCTCCGTTATCCTCACTCTTCCTTCCATCTCATCTTTTTTTCCATCTTAACCTTCTTTCATCCACACTCCTCTCACTTTCCACCACTTTTTTTCGTCCCTTTTCCACCTCCTATGTTCCACTTTTCTCCATTATCCTCACTCTTTCTTCCTTCCACCTTTCCCTTTTTCCATTTTAACCTATCTTCTTTCATCCACACTCCTCTCACTTTCCACCACCCCCTCCACTTTTTTGTCCCTCATCCACCTCCGCTGTTCCACTTTTTTCTCCGTTATCCTCACTCTTTCTTCCCTCCATTTTATCCTTTTTTTCATTTACTTAACCTTTTCTCCTTCAACTCACACTCCTTTCACTTTCCACCACCCCCTCCACTTTTTGTCCCTCATCCACCTCCGCTGTTCCACTTTTTTCTCCATTATCCTCACTCTTCTTTCCATCTCATCCCTTTTTTCATTTACTTAACCTTTTCTCCTTCAACCCACACTCCTCTCACTTTCCACCATCCCCTCCACTTTTTCTGTCCCTCTTCCACCTCCGCTGTTCCACTTTTTTTATCCGTTATCATCACTATTTCTTCCACCTCATCCTTTTTTTCCATCTTAACCTATCTTCTTTCATCCACACTCCTATCACTTTCCACCATCCCCTCTACTTTTTTTGTCCCTCATCCACCTCCGTTGTTCCTCTCTTTTCTCCGCCATCCTCACTTTCTTCCCTCCACCTCATCTCTTCTTACTCTTGCTCTCCTTCATCTTAGCCAGCATGATTCCAATTTCCCTTACATCCTTTCATACATTCCCCTTCCAACATTTCCCTTCCAACATTTCCCTTCCAACATCACCCTTCCAACATTTCCCTTCCAACATCACCCTTCCAACATCACCCTTCCTCCCTTTCTTCCGGCCTGTCTCCCCTTCAGCTCACCTTTCCTCCCTTCACCCTTCCCTCTCATCCCTTGGCCTATCAACTTACATCCCTCCCTTCACCTTATGCGTTTCACCTATTCCTTCTTTAACCATGTAGCCCTTTCCTTTTTTACTATCATTTTTTTTTCTCCAGCTCATCCTTTCTTCCTTCAAGCTCACCCTTTCCTCCCATCACTTCACCCTTCCCTCCCTTCAGTTCACTCCTCCATCTGTCTCACCCTTTCCTCCCTTGGCCTCACCCTTTCCTCCCTCGGCCTCACCATTTCCTCCCTCGGCCTCACCATTTATTCCCACGGACTCAACCTTTCCTCCCTCGAGCTCACCCTTCCTTTCATTCAGATCACCCTTTCCTCCCTTTAGTTCATCCTTTCCCTCCTTTCCTCTCTTTACCTCATCCTTTCCTCCTCCTCACCTCCCTCGAGCTCACCTTTCCTTTCTTCAGCTCACCCTTGCCTACCTCGAACTCACCTTTTCCTCCCTCAAACTAACTTTTTCCTCCCTCTAACTCACCCTTTCCTCCCTTCAGTTCACCCTTTCCTCCCTCTCTACCTCTCAGTTCACCCTTTCTTCCCTCCTCTTCAAGGGTCATCAACGGTTCGGGTCCGGTGGTCGAGAGGGAAAGAAAAAGCTGCCATAAATAAGACTCTCGTCGTTGTGTGTTTTGTGGGAGAAAGATCACCCGTGTCGCGGTGTTCCCCAAGTGTCCCCTCTGTGTCCTCCGGTGTCCTTCCTCCGTGCCTCGTTCGTGTCCCCGGGTCATCCCCTGTCCTAGGATTACCTTCCCCCTGCCAGAGGTCAGCAACGTCTCGACCACTTGACGTAAAAAGAAAATAAAGTTACAGTTTGAAATTCCATCGAGGTGGACGTGCGTGCCGGCGTGAAGGTTCCCGGCCCCTCGCTTGGCCCGCCACGGAGGAACGAGTAAATGTGTGAGGGGAAGAATGCTTTTTTTTTTCTTTTATTTCCTCTAATCTCCCTTGTGATCGTGAGGCTAACAGTGCAACAATAATATGAAGTGCCCACCCAGATGAAAAAAAAAATATCAATGAATTATTTGTGATGCAGCACGACGCAGGAGCAAAACTTGTCCATGCATCCTCACAAGAATACAATAATAAGTTTGCTTCATTTTACTATCATAGGACTACTATTTGCTCCCTCAGTTAACTCTTGACAGTACAATGATAGTTCACCTAAATATCATAGGCACGAAACTTTCATAAACTTTAAAATATTGCTTTTGAAACGTTGTGAAACTCCCGCCACACTCATTTTTCCAATATTAAAATGTATTCCTTAAACATATATACATTAAAATACGTAGTTACGATCGCGTATCTTAGCTGTTGTAGCCTATATTGGCATTCATTTGAACTTTAATACTCTCCTAAGTCCGTCATCTGTCAAATGTTCCTTTTCACAATTTTGTGTAACATTAACTTGACGCCAATCCAACTAAAAAGTTCATCTTCCACTCTTAGCCGCCTTAACATCCCGGTCCTGTACACCATTCACTTAACGTCTCTGCTTCTCTGAGTAAGCTGTCCTCCACCTTTAGTCTTCTCGTCCCGGCCCATCCTCCTTTTAATGTTCTTGCTGGCCATTTCGCTCCACACAAAAACACTCGAGGCGTGGCCGTGACGGCGTGAACCTGACCATCGGCCTAAGTCACACAAGGAGGAGGTTGTCATGGTGACGGGACACAGCACGGCACTGTCTCTCGGCTATGTCCCTCTGGCCCTTGTAACACTACCCAGAGACTCCACAACAACCCTTGGCACACACACTTCCTCTCCGGCCACCCCGCACCCCGCCCTCGGGTCATTTGTAATCGTAATTCAAATTGCTCAAACACTGGAGGCTTTATAGTTCGTGCATGTAGTGACTTTTACTTAACTTTATTTTGGCTCAGCGCTCACCAGTTTTTGTTTGGGATATTGATGAGGCAACACGCAGCGTTTTTTTCTCATAGTCTTCCTTGATAGCACGTGAAGGATAATGAGTGGTAAGCGATTCCTTGTGCGTCATTGACTCTTGCGAATACAAAGACTACAAAGACATCCGGATACAAAAAAGAATGATGTGATGAGCAGAATCCTCGTTCCTCTTAGTCTCTGAATGTGCGCTTCTCCCTTTCTCCGCTTCGCTGGTTTCGAGGGCGTGGCGGTGATCAGTCTGAGTAGCCCTTTGTCTTCCCAGGTGAGAAGTGACGCCGGGCCCCCATCACGCTCAATGACTAACACTAATGATCTGCTTTGTCGCGCCGCTGGTGAGGGGAAGAAAGTGTGAAAATGGTACGGCGGATTATGCAACGCGTCGTAAACTGTACTTGAACCTGTCTCGTGTCACTGGAGGCCCCGCGCCGCCCGGCCGCTAATAGGGGACGTGACCATTGTGAGAGGTGCAGCGGCGGGTGTGGGTTACACTCGGCGGCCCCCTGCTGTGTGGGGGCGTCCCTAGGGCGGGACCCCCCGATGGGTAGGGACGGCCAGGGTGGCAGGACTCCGCCCAGTAGGACGCCGCCCAGCCACCCGCTGACCCTTGGCCACATTTGTTCCTCATACGTCACAGTAATTGCTTTTCAGATTTTTTTCCCCCTCTTATAAGGCCATAATGATGCTCACCCCCACCGCCGGGCGGACAATTTGACGGCATGAGTTTAGGAGCGATCATCTCAATTTTTCTTCATGTCATTTTGTGAGTGTAGTTTTTCTCCTCGCCGCTTGAAGGGGCAGTCGGCTGTACTATGCTGCCTTGGGCAAGCCATATATTATTCTGTAGGAATATATTACGTCTAATTGGGATGTGTTCGTGGCATGTTGATGGGTGGCGGGGGATGAAGACTGCAGCGGGATATCATCTGTAATTGTTTCGTGTACGGATGTTCCTTTTCCTTATGGGCCTCAACTGCCTCCTCGGGTCCAGAGGTCAGTCATTGGGTCAAGTAGACGCCCTCACTCCCCGCCGTCCAGCCAGCTCGAGCCAATCCCTATAAACATATTCATTTCTTTATTCGACGTCAGCTATGCCTCGGTCGTTCCCCTTAAGTTAACGTCGACTCTCAACAGGAAAAAAAATTACTTGAACTTTTGAGAATGAAGATGATCAAGCAGTATCAAAGAGTGTGTCGAATATTTTACAGACAAGAGAGAGAGGAAAAAAAGAAAACTTTGCTGCCAGACAACTCCTCCTCGCCTTCCCCGCCCCCCCCCCCCCCAACCACGCGCCTCGCCTCGCCCCCCTGGCCGGCCGGGGGTGCCTGGCGTCCCTGGTGTCGCCGCCACATAAAGTTGTCATCGTGGCCTCGAACAGCGGACTGGCGGTCATTTGTGGTGGCCGGAACCTCCCCCTCATCTGTCCTTATTCCCTGCCCGCCCTGCCTTTCCACTTCCTCCTTCCCTTTTTTCACCTCCCTCCACTTTCCTTGCCCGCCCGTCAGTTTCTTTTTCCTCCCTCATTCCTCTTTCTTTTTATTATCACTTTTTGCCTTAATACTTATTCTCCTTTTTTTTTTACTTTCCTTTTATCCCTTTCCTTTCCTTTTTTATATTTTCATTTTTTCCTTTGTTTTTCTTTGCATACCTTCGCTTTCTTCCCTTTCCTATTCTTTTATCCTTCGCACCTTCACGCCGCACCAAACTTCCTTTCAAATAAATCCCCTGATCCATCCTTCCTCTGCTTTGTATATCGGATTCTGATTTCATTATTTTTTTATCCACCCTTCAAACCGATTGTAATATCACTATTACTACATCAAGTAATAAATAGAGGTTTGCGTTAAAAACAGTCACAGTGAGTAGCACTCGTTGTTTGTGATGGACAGGTGTCTGCCGTTGCCTTGCAGATTATTAATCTAGTTTAGGGTTTTGGTGCATGATTATTTTTACCTTTAGCTTTGCTCGGTTTGAATACCCTCCTCTCACATTCGGTGTTTTCTTTTAATTGTTAGAGCGCAAAATTGTTCACGTTTATATATCTCAATTGCCGTATGATCCAAATTGACAATGCTACGTTGGGCAAATAATGGCCAAATGAACACCCCGTTACCGCTTACTCTCCTCTTGCCTCTCGCCTCTTTCTGCTAGTCTGTGTAGCAGGCAGATGCTAAACCGCTGGAAGCCGTTTATCTTCCGGGGGCGCGAGGCTACGGGCGGGAGTGTGTCTGATGGGGAACATGCCACAACGTCCCTCGTTTGTGGGAAATTGTGCATAGCGGGTAACCTGATATTCGCCCCAGACTGCGACCTCGTTGGTCACTAGGTCTGGCCCCGCGTCCGATAGAGCCTCCGAGGCTTCATCCGCGAGAGTGGCGCCCTCCCGCTGGGCCTCGGGGAACCTGATTACTTGGAAGCTTCGCGGAAAAGCAAAAATCGTATGTGGAACGAAAATCTTGCTCAGTTTAATCTGGGCCGCAGCGGCAGGTCCCTAGGGACGGCCGCCGAGGTCCTGTGAGCGGGTGGGAAGGCGGCGGCGGCAGCGGCCGATATATGGGAATCTGCGGCAGACTGACACCTCCCGACGTCGCGATGGATGGCGGCGGGTACCCAAGGGCCCGCTGCTGGACACCCGCGATGGATGTGGACACCCGGACGGCCGGACAGCCGCCGCGGCGCGTGTGGACATCCGAGATTAATGGAGGTGGGGACACGTCAGCTGGGGATTTAACACGGTCCACCAAATTGGAGGATAATTTAGGCGCTGGAAACTGTGTCTGCTTCTCTAGACGCGGGACGAGGCAAACACTGGTGCGCGTGGTCTTGGTTGCAAAAAAGTGTGAATGTATATATGTGTGCCTGTGGGTGGGTGGGTGTATTATCTCAATAAAGTTAGAAGGAAATAGAAAGTTGCATAGAGCAATGCATAACAACAATGACCCAGATCTGTCAAGAGTGTCACAGTCTTAACTTTGCATGACAACGCCTTATGGAGAATAACTATACGAGGAAGAACTTTTCTTTGTTTGGTGCATTCTCTCGAAGTGGCAGTGCTTGTGACGGGGCGTCACCACACCGCCGAGAGGACGCAATGATAGCGAGCTGCATCTTCCTTATATATGTATATATATATATATATATATATATATATATATATATATATATATATATATATATATATATATATATATATAATATTATCTCTAACTACCATATCGCTCTTTCTCCAGGGTGAGGGTTTTATAGTCGCCTCCACTAATATATAAGGTAATATTAGCATGATTCATTTCAACGGAATATACTTTTCATGATTTACTGAGACGAGAGTACACACCTTTTTAGTTCCTCGGCGCAGGCCCAGTTTAATATCTTCATGTGTTAAGCAAGTTGTACTTTTTTCGAAGGACACAAGTGAAGCCGCATCTCATTACGTCACTCCCTCCCATACAGATGGAAAAACCTTCCATCATCTTAGTGCAGTATTTTGTTGCGAATCTCGAGCTCGACAGGCCGGCCGGGATTAAGGACAATAAAGGTCCCTGCCGCATTTTACAGCCCCGGGGCCGCCTCTGCGCCCCCTCCCCGCCACTCCAGTCCTCGTTCCGTCCCCCGACCCCAACCCCACCAAGCCTTGATCCCCCGTAGCCTATTCCGGGGCGCCGCTGTCTTTAGTCCGTGACGGAAAATTTATGGTTTCTAATCTTGGTAAATAACGGAGGTGGATTTTTCCCGATGTGTTGCGTCGGGTCTTTTATGAAGGGCCTGATTGCAAAGGCGTCCGACTCTGTCCAGTGTGGGTGCTCGCGGCGCCTCGCTCCGCCTCGCACCTCCTGCCCTTAATGAAGCGACTTGCTCAGTTAGAGGCGAGATTTATGGCCCCGACGCTGAATATTAGTGGAGTGACGCAAGGCCTGGCGGGGGAGGCGCGGCGACGGTGATGCGATAGTGGAGGCGGCGGCGCAGTGGAGGGTTTTGGTGGTGGGCGCAGCGGTGTGTGGCGGGGTTCGAACGAGTACATTGTCCACCTTATCGAGGCGACCATAAACCAGAGGACCCGGACGCGGCGCTAATATACCTCCCTCAGAGAGCGCGCGCACACACACACACACACACACACACACACACACACACACACACACACACACATCTCCCCTCTCCCCCCACACACTTTGCCTCATAATCATTTTTCTACTTTTTTTTTGCACTTTTTCATTTTCCCCACGTATACTCCTCTGCCTCCTCCTCTTATGTCTCTTCCTCATCCGCCTCCTCTTTCTCCTCCGCTTCATAATCATCATCATTCTGCTGCCCTTTTCACACCTCACAGTAGTCGTCTAAATCCGTCCTGCTCACCTGCCGCCGCCCCTCCATTCACACGTACTTCGTCTCGTTATCCTTTTCCATTCACCTCCTCTCTCTCCTCTCAACACTTAGTCCTTTAACGCTCGACAATTATTTATACTCAAATTCTGCGTAAATAGGTGTGAAGGAGTCATTATCGGTTAAAAAAAAATATGCGTAAATTTAGAAGTCTTTAATAATTTTGCTTAGCCAAATAAGTTTTCGATTATTTTACTTGTTTGAATGTTTGTTTATTGATCGCCTCAAAACCTGGAGAAATTTGTCCTCCATGCTTTTTTTTGGGGGGGGGGGGGAGGGGGAGCGGACGTACTTGATCAGAAGAAAGGAACCTTGAAGTATTGTAATGTATTACTACTTATACCTTCGCGTATCAATGCAGAATACCCTTCACTGTCTATAGCATAATCCCTAAACTGACATTATCGTACAATTATAATACCATAATTGTCGTTTAACTCATTATAGAAGACAGTAATGCAAATAATATTCACAGTCGCACTCACACATTTCCACTATCATAGATCATGTTCATAAAGCCCTCAATAATATTCAGAACATGGCCGTTATAATATAAATAGCTCTTACAGTCAGATCATTAGTCTTTACTTTCATTCACCAAGACATTTGTTTTTTTCAGTTTCCATCATTCATACTGATTCATGATCCTTTGTATGTAGTTCATGATTATATCTATAATTCTTATATCGAATTGTATTTCCCAGTAAGTAGGTTATGACAGTCCGATCTTGTATTTTGTGTTGTAGTCTAGACGCCAAGACGCAGGGCTGCAACAAAGCCTGGCCAGACGAAAGAAAGGAAGTAATATGATCGAGGCGTCCGCGGAGGTTTATTGCGGGGAACTCCGCGGATCAGACGACGGCGTTGATAAGGAAAGTTGTTTGATAGGGCGGTGAACGTGGCTGCCGGCGGTGACGAGGGCTGAGAAGGCGGGTGTTAGCGACGCAAACTTTTCTTCTCTTTAGGCTCGAGGCTGTTGAGTAATAAAGGGCGGCTAGGTTACGTAATGGTGTTGATGGCAGAACTTCATGTTACTGTTGCCTTCGCTGCAGCTTAATATATCTCCTAAAAAGTAGCACCACAAAAATATCTCGATATATAATACTGACATAATATTCTTGAAGCGCGAATACCAAGGAGCACTTCATACACCGTTGATTAGGATGATGTTCACGATATGTTCGGGTGAGCAGGGAAAATTGATAATGGTTTCGCGAAAAACTTCCCTCAAGAACCATAAATATATTGATTTTTATTTCACGAAAAGATTGCAGCTTCATAATCATCGCCACAACCCATTCAGTCACACACTTACCGCCACTACCACCACCTCAACTATTACCCTTCTCCACTGCATTTACTACCACCAACAAAGCCACCACAAGCACCACGACACCAGCACATACTACCATCTTTTCATCGCCTACTTATACTTATACTTAATACCAAGACCTGCAGCAAGCCACCAGCAGAAACACACAAGTAAAATATGCAAAATAAGAATATAGAAAACCCGCCAGTATATTAGAAGAAAATAATAATACCGTGAGGCCATAAAGTTGATAGGACGCCGTTATCTTTGTTGTGTCGTTGGCCGAGAAAGAGAGAAGAGAGGCGGCGCGTTGTGTCGATCTTATCAGCAGAATGACCCATTGTGTGCAGTGCCCACCACCACTCCTGCCGCGCCTCGCCCAGAAAGCAAGACGCGCCCTGTCAACACATCACCGCCGTCAAGTGCAGTTCGTATCTCCAAGGACGTTTTCGTTTCCAAGTTCAACCTCTCGTGAATGTGTCTATTTATCTTCATTACGGCCCCGGCGATAAGGGGAACGCAAAAGTAGCGTAGATGCGAGGTAGCGAGTGGCGTTATCGACCTCCCTGTGAGTCGCGAGGTAGGAACGGGTGGCCCTGATAACGTATCTGTGACGCTCGGGCGACGTGTGAAAACTGCCCACGTGACGCCTTGTTATCATGCCCATCGACGCCACCCCGACCACGGCCCGCCCGCCCGCTCGCCTCCTCTTCCCTTTCCCCCCCCCCCCCCCCCTCTCTACCGCCCACCGCACCAGCCCTTCGCCGCGCACTGCCGCCCATCGCCCCTTTCTTCTTACTGCACCCTACACCCGTACCGACACACCACCGCACTTGTTTCACCTTTTCAACCTTACTTGAACATCCCCTTTGCATCTCACCACCCCTGCACCTCACCACCTCCCTCCCTATCGCCTTTTCTTTTTCTCTACAGCCACGCCACCTGTTACTCACCCCTTCACCCTTTTACACTCCATGCCGCGCTCCCCTTCCTCTCCCCGCCGCAGCAGTTTTGACCTCCAGGCTAAACACACCATCTGCTGACCCTCTTCGCCTTCCCTCCACCACAGACTGACCTCTGCATTCCCCCTCGTCGGTCATTTGGGACACTGCAGCTCCCCCCCAACACACCCCTACCCACCCACCCACACCCACACACACACACACACACACACACACACACACACACACACACACACACACCGATAACATTCTCGGAAAGCACACTCTGCACAATAAACAGTGCCAAATATATATATATATATATATATATATATATATATATATATATATATATATATATATATATATATATATATATATATATATATATATATATATATATATATATATATATATATATATATATATATATATATATATATATATATATATATCACATCAAAACCACGATGATAAATGAACCGGAAACGTGCAGGTGAATGACAGATACCTGCGTGGACAGCTGTTATTGGGTGAGGTATAGCCCAGTTATTATTGTCCCCCGTGTAAAAATATTTCTGAAGAAGCGCTAACCTTCGTGTATGTATGTGTATGTCATTCACCTGCATGTTATAACCAGTTCATGTATCATCATGGCTTTGATGTCACCGATTATATATGTTTATCTCTTTGTTTCCACTTTTTTTGTATAGATACACCATGCACTGTTTATTGTGCAGCGTGTGCGTTCCCTGAATGTTATCCTGTTGCGGAGTTGAGATATGAGGTCACATGCAGAGGGCGTAGAGTGCAATGCTTCCTCTTTTTGTTTCGTCGACTCAGGAACATAAAATGAACGACAACTCGCCTCTGTTGTCCTTTGTTGCCTTCTATGTTAAACTTAGAGATCAAACTTTTTTTTTCTCTCTGCAACACTGGATATATCGATTTACGAACAGTAATTGCAGTTATCCTTTTCAAAACATTATATTTTTAGTCAGTGGATCCGCCGCTGTGTAGTTTTCTTTAATATTTTCTAATCTCCTTTCATTGACTCCAAGATTCATCATACTTTTTGTTGTTGCTGTTTCCAAACAGCTTAGAGACCTGAGAGTATTCAAAAGATAGTTCGCATAAACTGCCATCTCTTTGTGATCAAATCGATAGTACAAATGGGTTGCAGTGTTCGTTCAGCGTTGAGGTATAGGAGAGTTTTCAAGACAAAGTAAACAGAAAATAGCTCTTGGTGGCCAGACAGACACTTTCGACGCATCCGCTTAGAGAGGTCGTGGTGCATTTTTTTTTCTTTTTACCCACTTTCCTTCCGGTTCAGTACGCAGAAAAGTTTACCGTGTAGAGTTTCATGCAGCGCGTAATCACAGTGGTGGTTTGAGAATACTTAAAGCAAAGGAAGCAGGGTATAATGTCATTTTTTTTTTTAATAAATTATAGTGTAATTATCCTACGGTGTTTATTCATCGGGAAAGTTTAAGAGTTTTGGGCCAAATGAAGCAGAAAGCGACCTATTCTTTTCAATGAGATAACAAAACAAGATCGAACGCATCCCCAAACAAGGCCGCAGTGCAGTTTCCTGAACATATCTCAGATTCTAAAGTATTTGAAACAAAGAAGCAAAAAACATGAGCCCTTTCGAATCAGACTGACAAAATAATTTTTAGCCCACCAACGTAACCAAGAGAGCAGCTTCAAGAAAGCAGCAGCAGCAGCCTTCTGCCCTCACACGTCGCTTCCCTGAGGATCACACGCCGCGTGAACCCGCACAACACGCCCCAGACCCGCACCGACTACCTTGAGCCGCTGGACCAACATTGACCACGGCTATGCGGCTCGAGCCCCGCCATCAGCAAAAAAGTGCCGCCCCTCAATGCCTCAAGTGCAGTGGGTCGAGTGTGAGTCGCCGCCGCCTCCTCCTTCCCCATTCTGGACCACTAGTGCGTCCGGCCAACCCATTGAGGCGTCATTTCCCTCCCATTGCTGAGAGCCTTTTACTCTCCCACAGTAGCTTTCATGTGTAATAAGCCACTGCAACAAAGCGACAATGCAGCTCCGTACAAAAAGTGTTGCAGGACCGGAGCCACGCGTTCCTTTGTGCCCAGGGCGTGGCTGCTTAGCGGAGGGACGGCGAGGAGGAGAGGGCAGGCGGGGGACGAGGGTGGCGGCAGGGGTGGGGAGAGAGGGAAGGGTATCGTCAGGAAGGAGCAACCAAGGGGAGTATCTGTGAAGGTTGTCGGTAGCCTTAAGGAAGGTGTTTGTATGTACAGTGAGTTGAGTTACTAGATTTTTTCTCTAACGGTGGGTGGTGATTGCTGCCTCGGAGTCGCCTGGTGACGGTGGCCGCGTTACCTTCATGTTTCTGGCTCCTTCCGCTTTGTGAGATCTCAAACTATGTAACGAGTTAATATTTATGATGATGACTATAATAAAGATCACTATAGAAATACTAGGAATGATGATGATAATGATAAAAATAATATTAATATGAATATGAAAAATAAGGATAACAATGAATATATATACATTAGTATTGTTATATTCTCATTATCAACATTTCACTTTTTATAGTATCGTAATTATTATTATTATTATTATTATTATTATTATTATTATTATTATTATTATTATTATTATTATTATTATTATTATTAGTAGTAGTAGTAGTAGTAGTAGTAGTAGTAGTAGTAGTAGTAGTAGTAGTAGTAACTACATTTTCATTATTAGCATTTCAGTAATTACAATTATTCATTTTTGTTATTCTTATTGAAGGTGTTAGTGATTTAATAATAATGACACTACTGCTGTCAGTACTAATACTACCAATAATAATATTAATAATAGATAATGACAATAATAATAATAATAATAATAATAATAATAATAATAATAATAATAATAATAATAATAATAATAATAATAATAATAATAATAATAATAATAATAATTGTAACTATTATAATTGTAAATTAAAAGAATTTTTTTATGCGTGCGCTACCCCCCCCCCCCCCCTTCCCAGACAAAATAACAATACCGCAATAGTAGTTTCATTGACGAGATAAACAAACAACATATACTACTAAACATACTCGTAAAAAAAATAATCATCGTATATTTTTACTAACGTGATGTGCTCCCCCCTTCCCCCTCCAGCCAAGAAGACCTATCAATAGCCCAATC
This sequence comes from Eriocheir sinensis, assembly GCF_024679095.1. Taxonomy (NCBI): domain Eukaryota; kingdom Metazoa; phylum Arthropoda; class Malacostraca; order Decapoda; family Varunidae; genus Eriocheir; species Eriocheir sinensis. The sequence continues at coordinate 10,592,421 of NC_066523.1, read as the reverse complement.
TTGCCCAATGCGTGATAAAAACACAACCCAAAGCTTTTCTCTCTTCGTTATGAGATTTGCGTCACGACTCGAGGTCACACGAGGATGTCCGGGCGGGTTATGCGGCTGTAAACTCCACGAATTGCGCAAGGCAGAGGTCATCACGAGGCTGCCCAGCCTGTCCTTGGTCACCTGGACGCTCTCTCTCTCTCTCTCTCTCTCTCTCTCTCTCTCTCTCTCTCTCTCTCTCTCTCTCTCTCTCTCTCTCTCTCTCTCTCTCTCTCTCTCTCTCTCTCTCTCTCTCTCTCTCTCTCTCTCTCTCTCTCTCTCTCTCTCTCTCTCTCTCTCTCTCTCTCTCTCTCTCTCTCTCTCTCTCTCTCTCTCTCTCTCTCTCTCTCTCTCTCTCTCTCTCTCTCTCTCTCTCTCTCTCTCTCTCTCTCTCTCTCTCTCTCTCTCTCTCTCTCTCTCTCTCTCTCTCTCTCTCTCTCTCTCTCTCTCTCTCTCTCTCTCTCTCTCTCTCTCTCTCTCTCTCTCTCTCTCTCTCTCTCTCTCTCTCTCTCTCTCTCTCTCTCTCTCTCTCTCTCTCTCTCTCTCTCTCTCTCTCTCTCTCTCTCTCTCTCTCTCTCTCTCTCTCTCTTTTATCGGTACTCCTCACTCTGGTCCTAAATGTCCTGGTCAGGGTGTAGTTCGTCATCCCGTCAGGTGCTGTTTTTCCCCTCACCTGTGTTAGTGAGGCTGCGTGTAGCTCTTCCCGCCGCCCTCACGCCCGTATCTCCCCGCCTCAATTAATCTTCGACTCCTCCTCTCCTCTTCTAGTCCGTTTATTTCTTTTCCTCCATTTTTCTCCTTCTCCTCCGCTTCATCTTATTTCATTTTCTGTAATCTGTGTGTCTGTTTCACTATCTTTCTCACTATTTCTCGGTTTATCTCTTTTTTTTTTCTTTTTTCTTTTCGGTGCTCCTCCCCGCACGGACAAGAGCAATCCATTTTGGCGCTCTTGTTGGCGTTTACACTTGTTTATGGGATCATTATTCTCTCTGCGGCTGCTCCTCCTCGCGGCCGTCGGTGCCTTATTACTCCCTCTTGTGGGCGAGCGAGGCGGAGTACTTTGCTCTTTTCCTCCTCGAGAGTCGTTTGTTTTGTTTAGATTGTGTTTGTAGCTTTTATTGACTTGAAGAGTTGTTGTATCTGTTTCTGATTCAACTCTATTTCACTTTTGTTTTGTTTAATTTTGCCTCTTACCCGTTGATTTACGTAGTTTTTGTGTTTTTTCTTCTTTTAATTATGTTCATTCGTCCATTTATTTTATGTTTCAGTTTGTTCTTCATCCATTGGTCTGTCTTTGGCGCAGAGCTTTATCTTCTCTGTGGCTTAACGGCTCCCATAAATTGTGGGCGTTAAACTGTGATGGATAAACGTTTATATTTATCTTTTGCTCTCCACTGTCTCACCTACCCGTATAATTTACAGTATCCTCATTATGTACGAGCGTGGTCTGTACATATATCGCGTGGCTGTCCCGAAACACCGCACGTCTGATGGAAAAAAAAAGTAAAGGTGTTTTCTTCAAGTTTTAAACGGCACGCTCTACTCTGCTCCGGTCACAAAGGCTCATTCATCTTCCGCTCCCTCCCTGCCGCCTCCTCGTGCAGATCCTCACGTGCAGCGACCTCTCACTTGCTTTGCTCGTCTCCAAATGCGTGACCACACCTGTCCAACACGTCCGAGGCAACACATTCACAAGCAAACCGAACCATCACAAACATGCACAGCTCCAGTATTATGACATCCACTCACCACTGCCTAAACCCCCCCCACACTTCATACCTTGACCACACCATTCCAACACGTCCAAGGCAACACATTCAAAAACAAATACCATCACAAATATGCACAGTTCTAGTATCACAGCAACCTGTCACCTTTCCCCAAACCGTCCAACACTTCACACCTCCATCCCTTGCACAACCACACCTGTTCAGCACATCTAAGGCATCACATTCTCAACCTAACCGACTCATCGCACACACAGCATAACAAACTCTCACCTGGGCTCCTTCAAATGCGTGACCACACCTGTCCAACTCATCCAAAACTTCATTCATAGTCTCATCGAAACACTCATCTCAAACACAACACCAGCAATACAACACAACAGCCAGAACGTCAAAGCTAGTACCTCCCCCATCCCTCTCTTGCACCCCTTGCACGCACTCACCCCGGCTCCTCTCAACACCCCAGCAACACAATTACGGGACGGGCTGGAGACAAAGCCGTCCCACTGTCCCCCTCCTAATGACCATCCGCGGGCTCGCCAGACCTGTACTTTCGGTGATGTGCACTCTCCCTCTCCCTCTCTGGTACTTTAACACTGATTAGTATTCTCCCTGCAAGTACTTCCCAGTGAAGAATTCGTTTCCTTGTATTGCTCGTCCGTTGTATTTTTTTTCTGGTAGGTACTTCCCTGTCACTTTTTTGCCGCCACTTGGGCATTACTTTCACAGTCATCTATTTGTTTTATGTACTGTGGGATGCGTGACACAAAGCATTCGCAGCGTTGTCGTAGTTTTGCTTCTGATGGTTCTTCTCTACCATTTCTCATCCCAGGCACAATACAATACTTCCCCGACTCGCTTTATCTTCAATCTGTAGATATTTATGTGATTGACGTTCTCACCAGCCCCATCATCTTTGACAAGCCACCATCCCCGCCACCACAACATACATAGCTTGAAAATGATGAAAATAATGATTTTTTGATGATTACACACACACACACACACACACACACACACACACACACACACACACACACACCGTTACTGCGTGTTCTAATATTCTTTGACCTATTTTTGTTCTCTTTTTATTTTTTGCTGATGTGCTTATTTTATCTTCTGTTTTTAAACTCTCAAATCTAGACTGCACAGCTTACATAGATGAATTTATATCGATATGTATATATGCTAAGGATTTTTTTTACACACACACACACACACACACACACACACACACACACACACACACACACACAGCCCTTACTTACTTTTTTTTCAGTCCATCCGTCTTTTTCAACACCACGCGGACCTTAGGCTGTCTGTGCGGACGATCTATAATTCTAAACACCGCTATTCTTCTTCAACTCGACTCTCCCGTATACTCTCCCTTTTCCTCTCCTCTCATCACTCTGCTGTCCATTTACATCCCCCTGCCCCTCTCTCTTCCCTCTCACTACTCCCCCCATCATCACCCTTTACTCTCACCATTTCCTTTACCCTCTCCCCTCCCTGCCACTGCTCTCCCCCTCTCCACTGTCCATTTCGGCCCCTCCCTTCCCCTCTTACCCCCACCCCCCCCCTGTGTGCTCCCCTCTGTTCTCTCACTCTCACTCACGGTGTTAACAGACTTGATTGATTAATTTAGTCCCCGAGAGACCAGCTGGAATATTTGTAAGTGTCGTGGCGTGCTGTGTGTGTGTGTGTGTGTGTGTGTGTGTGTGTGTGTGTGTAGGGGGTAATGATGTGTCTAATATTAGAGGACTAAAAAAAAAAAATCAGCCATCCCCGCCAGAAAGTCTCTTGCCTCCCAAACATCCAATATGCTGGAGCAAGATCGGTCAACACGCATGTGCTCTGTTTTCCGGGTTTACATTTATATCGAAAACAAAATAAATGGAAGGGTTGATGAACCTCTGCGTTGCTGCCCGGTGAGTGTCTTGCCCAGGGTGGCGGCGCCCGGCTCCCCGCTGGGCCTCGTCTGCTCCCCTCGTGCTGGCGGGCCGCGGCGGGCTGGCCATCGCGATAATCCTTTCCCACACTGGCCAAGGCATCTAGGTGCCGCCCGCCACGCCCACGGCTGCACGAATCCATCAGGCTGTGAGGGAGGGGGGAGTATTGGGCTTTAGGCATCCCCACACACATTTCAGACACCTGTGTTCTAGAGGTGCAGTGACAGAGGGGAGCGGGAGGTGACCAGTGTAATGGATGCTCATAAGAAGAGTTAGTGCTGGCAACACTGCGGCCAGCGTGCCCACTGTCCCCTCGTCCTCACGCACAGCCGAGCACTCACACACTTACCCTCGCTTTTAATGCATTGCGCCCTCCCTCGATCCTTCTTCCGGGGCTGGATCTTGTCTCAAAATCCATAGCAACACAACCTGAGAAGCAACAAGGTGTCCAAGGCAGTGGTTCGTTGACCTCCCTCTGCTGGAAGCCATTATGTGCTTGAGAGGAAACAATCGAGAGTTTGTTGTCGTAATCCCAAAAGAGCAGCAGCGAACGATATCCAGAGCGACTGTAGCGTTTTCCCTTCAGCTGCAAGGCGCGCATGAGTGACGCATGGCCGGACCCTTGATGCAATGCAACTGCAAATCTTGCCAAGCCCCTGCACGTGGCTCCTTGTTGCCAGCGTGCGGCTCTTCGGCAACGTTTTGCATTCTTTTGGTACGCAAGGAAAGTGGCCTCAAGTGCTGTGCTTTGGGGAAGAGTCGTGGTCACGTCGGTCTTTATGTCAATTGTGAGGTGAGGAGAGAGTCGGGGCCAAAGATGGAGACTGTGATGGGTGGATGGCAAGAGTGATAATGCTTAGCGCGTGCATTCTTTGTTGTCCGAGTGACCACTGCCTCCCCCCCCCTCCCCCAGCCATCACTCTCCCTCATCTGTTTGTGTCCCTCTCTCTTCCCCTCGCTTCATCCTCACCCTTTCTCTTCTCCTCCCTGTTGCCGCGCGTCACCCCGCCGCCTGCAACACCCTGCCATATGGCCTCCTAACGCTCCCTGTATAACTATAATCACGCAACGCAGTCATCACTCCTTTGTGTGGCCGTCACTCCAAGCAGCCACCTTAATGTCCACCCTTCAGCAACGCGTGATGTCCGCCGTGCTGTGTTCACCCAATCGTTTGAATCACGCCACACACACACACACACACACACACACACACACACACACTGCCATGAGAAACACTAATCAATATCACTAGTTTCCACTGCGTGTTAGCCTTGGTTTTCCACACGTTTACCAGGACGGAAGGTATTGCTTTCCCTTTCCAAGTCACCCCTATATTTTTTTCCCACCGCCCCAGAAGAGGAAGAAAGAGAACTAAAAGGGGTGAGGCAAGAGACCTTTCCTCACTTTGGCAATACTGAGAGTGAGGACGCCACGAGCACAATAGGTAGTTAGTGAGGATTGGCTGGCTTAAGTAATCCCTTTCTGCGGGAAGTTTTCAGCTTTGTGTGTGTGTGTGTGTGTGTGAGAGAGAGAGAGAGAGAGAGAGAGAGAGAGAGAGAGAGAGAGAGAGAGAGAGAGAGAGAGAGAGAGAGAGAGAGGCTTCGTTAAAAAAATATCTAACTCGCATATTTACTCATTTTATTTTATTTATTAATTTATCTATATTAATAGTTTCAATTTGTGGTGAAGATGGGATCTTTAATAAGGAAAATAGCAATGGATTTATCTGCTATAACACGTAAACTGTGGCGGTGAAAATAGTGGTTGGGGTTATAATGGGAAAGAATGGGTGGGGGATGAGGTGTTGGGGTGAACCGAGGTTGTCAAACAAGACTGGCTGGCAACCGGTTATGTGCAGCTGTGGTGACCAACAGTTGTGGGGCTGTGGTGGGCGTGCGTGGAGGGCGAGGGAGGAGGAGCATCAGCGTGGCGAGGAGTGGGGTGGAGGGCGTGTGAAGGGCCGGAAGGGGTGAGGGGGTGTCTGAGGGGCAGGAAGGGGTGAGAGGGTGAAGGGCGAGTGGTGTTGAGGTGGGCCAAGGCGTCGCGTCCCTCACGGCTGACCAGCGGCCCGGCACGGACTGGCGACACGGGAGCACCCACATCCGCTGAGTGACCCCTCCAAACACACACACACACACACACACACACACACACACACACACACACACACACACACACACACATACACACAGATCAATTCACACATACAGAGCAAGTACACACGTAAATAATATTTTTACCTGTTTCTGCATGTTTACTCATTCAAAGCATGCCAGAAAGATGTGCTGGGTGTTTTGTTTTTTCCTCGGATTATTCGGAAAAAAAGGTAGCTTATAAGATATGTTTTATAGTTTATTTTATCATTACTGTTTTTATTATCAATAATATTTATCATTAAGTATTAATTATGATTCTTATGTTTATTGTTACTGATAGTTGTTGTTTTTCTCGTTCTAGGTGAGTTGAAGTTGAAGGGGAAGGTGAGTGTGGTGAGGGGAGAAACGTGGATGCTGAGGATGGAGGTAGATCTTTTGGAGGGGTGAGGAAGGGGAGACAGAGAGGGGAGCTGAAACCACGGCAGTAATAATCACATTACTACTGTTGCTGCTGCTGCTCCTACTGTTACATCGTATTTGAATATCTCGAATTACATGCTTCTGTTTAATTATACCGAAAAAAAACCCGTTATGGAAACCTGCAAAAGCACAACTATAGTATCAGATCAGATTTTACGTCAGAGCCCAGCACATCACACTGTCCAAGGCCCCCACGTGCCATAGGAGTAGGACTGCAAAAAAGACAGGGAAGAGGCAGAGGCGCAGAAGGAGAAGGTGACAATGAGCCGCCTTAATCAAACAGCACTATGTTGTCTTTTAGTTCTAGACGTTCACGCGACCCACCTTTCGAAGATAAGATACTCGTTTATCCGATAACAGGTAATCTGGCGTAAGGGCTCAAGACTACTGCTGATGATGGGCTGCATGTACGGTTTGCCAAGAAAGTAAATATAATCTCAAGAATTTTATTATGAAAACCAAAACCAGCACCACATACAAATAGTAGCGTTCATCCCGTCAGGTTTTCGCTCTTTCTCTATCCTATCGTTCATCAGGTGTTTGGTAATTTGGGGACAACATGTATACTGTACCTTGCCATCACCTTGACACCTCCTTCCATGAGACTACACGCGGCACCCACCCTTGCACGGCACCTTCACGAGGATGAGGATGACACACTTGCCTCAGTTAATTGAAAGTCGCTCATTTCCTTTGCTTGATATTTTTTCTATGATTTTCTTTTCCGATCAGAGTGAAAGTATCGCCTCCATAAGTAGCCTTTGCGAGGACAAGTAGTTTATCTTTCCCTAAGTAGAAAAAAAAAAAAAACCCGCTCATTTCCCATACTTTATACATATTTTTCGTCATCTAATTTCAGAGTGTTGTGGAGTCGTGGTGTGCCAATCACGCGGCACTAGTTCCTGTTTAGATTCGTAGCGTCGCGGCGGAGGAGCAGCTATCGTTGTGAGCTTCCCGTGTGGCGGCCTGTGTTGATAAGTGTGCGTCGATACCACGGCTTTCCACGAAACAAAAAGCCGGCTGAGCACTACCCTCGAAGCGAAGATACAGGTCATGATAGAACGTTGACAGATAAAACAGTAACAACATCAACAGCGCTATTATAATGATAAACAATAATACATGCAATAATGTTAGTGATTCCCTTGTGTTGAGTTCTCAATTTTCACAGCGTATTCTAAGAGCCTAATTAAGTCATAAAACACTTATCTCTTAAGAAACGTCCGTGTAAAGAAAATATAGTTGTCATGTTTTATTCTTTTCCTCGTTTATTTGCTCATTGACTGTGACTCGCTCATTCTAAACAAGGCGCCACTGGAGTCTCCCTGGGAGCGTTAGTGGCGGCCAGCATGCTGAGGCGCCCGTGATAATAGTAATCTCCCTGACCACAAGAGCAGAGGTTTATTGTGGGTCGTAAAAGAAACTGAGGCAACGAGATAGGCAACCGCGTCCCCCGGGCCTCCACACACACACACACACACACACACACACACACACACACATGCATCCTCACATACACACACACACCGAGCTGTCAAGACCATGCATGGTTGTAGGACCCGCCTCGATATGCACTGACACTTTTAAATAATATTTACGAAGAGATGCAGGTGAAGAAAATAAATAAAATGCTAAGCAAATTTAAGGAAATATATTACTCTCTAGAGATGGGTTTGAATGATTATTAAACTTCCCTGTTATTTTTCCATGCATACGTGCCTCTGTTTCTTCTACTGGGTGCATTTATTTTTAGACATTATCTCACTTTCTTGTATAAATTATAAAAAGAATATTTCCTAAATTTACTACGCTTTTGTAGGACACGCTATTAAATTTTCAAGTTACGCATGGGATCGAGTATACGTTTTTTCATCAAATCACATGACTATTGATCTTAAGGGATATATTTAATGTACATCGTAATTATTTATAAACTCTAGCTGTCATGTGTGTATTCAGTCAGTCAGTTTTTCATTCACTCATTATTCATTTGTTCGGTCAGCCAATTAACCAGACAGTCCTTTTCATCCTTTATATGGTCAAACAGTTAAATCAGTCTGCTTAGTTATTCAGTCACTTATTCATTTTCACGGTTAGCATTAATAGAAAGGTACAGTTGGGAGCATATGCTATACTAGCTGTGCGTGGACATGGTGCTCAACTTTGTACCATTGACCTTTGAGCCTTTGGTGGGTTACCCGTGTCACAGGGCCAGTATGACATTTGGGTTACTGCAGTTTACCTTCGCCAGGATTCCCCCGGTATCCATTTGAATATCATCCATAAAGGAAAAATGATCAGCTCGATGGGCAGTACGCCGACAGACCAAGCCAGGATTCGAACCCATGTCCGCGTTTCGTAGGTAAGCATGCCAACCACTGTACCACGGCGTCACGGAGCTAGTTAGCCTGTCAGTCAATCGTATCAGTTATAAAATTATAATTAACATGGTCAGTCAATCATTCAGAGGGGGGGGGGGTGTTGGGGGGGTTGGCGTTGCCTTTTAACTAAAGCTCTTTGCTGCGTACAAGGAGATCAAGATTGGATTACTTGTTTCCCGAGGTCAGCGGCAGCTAAAAGGACGTCATGGAGGCTTTGTTGGCGCCTGATAGCGGCGAGCCTGATCCGGGCAAGGCGCCGTGTGGGCGAGTCATGGTCACGGGACACTTCGCGAGGGGAGTGAGACTCGAAAAGTCACGGAAACTTACCGAAGTTCTTTATTAACAGTAAATCTTATTAATAGTCCTCCCTACTCCCCCCAAAAATGCACCATTTGCTTTAGGTTCTCATAGAAAATAACTACTTTTCTCTTTAGGCTGTGGCATTGAGTACTAGTTAAAAGATAAAAAATTCACGTTCATTAACGAGTACGGACTCTAAAAGTAATACCTACAGTATTTATGGTCATGTTTATAAAAAAAAAATGACAAGAAAACCGTCTTAGCCTCCTTGTTCTCCAGTAATATCGTGCATGTGTATCCGTGTTTCCGATGCCTGGACACTCCCATGTCAATGAGTGCTCGCGCCCTCAGTACCGGCGCCCTGCACCGCCAGCCCCCCGACCACGCAGTCGTCGCGTGTTTTCCACCTTAGTTTTTCCCACTTGTATACTTAGAGAGGCTTGC
>NC_066523.1:10543017-10578017 GCF_024679095.1 Eriocheir sinensis | reverse complement strand
GGAGGGGAGGGAGGGAGGAGGAGGGGGAGAGCTCCGTGTTATGTTAGAGAAGGAAGGGGAAGAACGGAGGAGTCCCTGATGAATCTGGGGGAAGGGGAAGGAAGGGTAAGGGGCAAAAGGGAGAGGAGGGGAGAGTATTTGGGGCTACTACAGAAAAAATGTGTGTAGGGAGTAGGAGGGTGAAAGGGGAATGATGCGTTAGGGATGGGGCATGAGGTTGAGGATGTGTATGGGGAGGTGAAGGGATAGTGGGAGAAGTGGGATAGTTAAGAGGGATGGGATGGGGTGCGTTCCGTGATATGCTACGGGAGGAAAAATAAGGGAAAGGCCTGAGGTGTCTGGGGAGGAGGGTTGGAGGGAGAGGAGAGGAGAAAAGGGGGGTGATTGAGTAGGGTGGAGTGCACAGTGCGGTGAAGGAAAAGGAAAGAGGGAGGGGGAGAGGGACAGAGGAAGGGTACGTCAGATGGTAGAGGGGAGAGGGGTAATTACCGCGATAGTGGGGTGTGTTGTGAGGGGTCTGTTGTGTGTTTGGGGAGGGGAAAGACGGGGAAGGTGTGCATGCATGTCGTGAAGGATGGCATGAGGGACGGAGGGTAGGGGTGGTGCTGCGTCGGGAGGGGGTAGGATGGGATAGGATGAGGCGTGTGCAATGGAGTTTTATGTTCTTGGGCTGGCGATACGAAAAAAACAAATGAATAACGACTTGACGGATTAAAAAAAAAAAATATGCTAGGTAATAACTGACTTCTTATATACCTGACGACCTTGAACAAAACGTATGCTTCCGCTTGATAAGGTTTGTGTTTTGTAATAAGCAGTGAAGTCTGGAGTCCTGTAAGCACTTTTCATCGCCTGAACTATAATATTCCTCCTATTCGCTTCCGCAAACGTGACGCAATGATGTTTGACGCACCTGACGAGGACTGGCCAGGTGCTGCGATAAAGAAATGAGGACCAGGTGCCCGATCACTCAAGCTGACTATCACTAAATACATCCAGATAGCGTATTTTATAAGACATGATAATATTAAAAAAAAAAAACCGCTAAAGTATTTTCAGACAGCGAATGAATGGGATATATAACCTTAAAAAAAAAAAGATATATCGTAAGTTTCAGATAACGAATGAATGAAATACATATATAAAAAGATATGTCATTAAAGTAGTTTCAGAGAACGAGTTCATAAATGCATAAGTTATAATATTAAAGAAAAATAATTGTGAAATGAAGAACAAGAAAGTATAAAGTCGAAAGTGCGTGGGGTTTTGCAGTCAAATAATCATAGTGTATGGAATGAAATGGGTAAGTGACGGTTGTTTGTGGTTGTACTGGTGTTGGTTGTGAGTGGTGGTGGTTATGGGCAGTGGTTCTGGTGATGAAAGTGGAAAGTAAGTGTATTGATGGTGCTATTGGGGATGGTGATAAGTGGTAGATAAAGGGGTGATGGTGGGGAGGGGTGAGTGGCAGATGGTGATGATGATGTGTGGCTATGATAGTGAGATGTTACTGTATTGTGGTGGGTGAGGATGTTGATGCGTGGAGGGAATGGGAGATGGTCGTAAGGTTGCGGTAATAGGGATAGGTGAAGGGTAATGATAGTGATGGGTGATGATGAAAGTGGTGGATAATAATGATGGTGTTGAGATGTTGGGGTTGATGGAAATTGTGGAATATATAGGTGGTAGTGGTGGTGGTGGTAAATAGGTGTTTGCTTTACTGTAAAAAAAAAAATAATAGAGAAAAAGGTGAAGCTTTAAGTCATGACACTGGTGGATAGTGATCGATGGTAATGAGATAGGTGGTGATTGGTGGAGGTGACTATGGGTGTTAAGTGATGGATAGTGACTAATGACGGTAGTGGTAGATTGGAAGGTGAGGATTTGGATAGTGCACGGTGATGATGGTATTGCAGGTAATGATGAGAGTGGTGGTGATGATGGTGGTGATGAGTGATGGATGAGGGTGGTGGTAGATTGGGAAGAGAGTGGTCAGTGTATAGTGATGATAGTATTGCAGGTGGTGATGAGAATGGTAGTGACGATGGTGGTGATTAGTGATGGATGAGGGTGATGGTAGATTGGGAAGAGAGTGGTCAGTGTATAGTGATGATAGTATTGCAGGTGGTGATGAGAATGGTGGTGATGAGTGGTGGTGTTGATGGTGGTGATGAGTGAAGCATATATAGTAACAAAGATGATGGTGATATATTGAGAGGTTAGGGCTTGGTGAAGATGGTATTGCAGGTGGTGATGAAAATGATAGTGACGAGTGTTGGTGTTGATAGTGGTGATGAGTGAAGCATAATAACAATGATGATGGTGGTATATTGAGAGGTTAGGGTTTAGTGAAGATCGTATTGCAGGTGATAGTGGTGGCGATGTGAGCGTTGGCGGTGGGTGGTGCTGGCTAGCCGGTGTTGGGTGTTGGGCGGCCGCGGAGATAAGGTATCGGCGTCGGTGTGTCCGGTGATAACGGTGCCATTGTTCCTGGTGACTTCCGCCGCGCGGCGCACCTACGCAGCTGCCGGTGTCCAGGGCTCTCCAAGGACAACCCCCCTCCCTCCCGCCGCCGCCGTCGCCGCCCCTGGGACCCTTGAGAGTGTGTGTGTGTGTGTGTGTGTGTGTGTGTGTGTGTGTGTGTGTGTGCGTTAGTTGAGGAATTTAGGAAGAGGGAGGAGTGCATATAGTGTCATGAAGAAAGGGCAGGAAGGAGAGACTGATAGTGTGTGTGTGTGTGTGTGTGTGTGTGTGCTTGTGCGTGTGCGTGTACCCGCCTCTTTTACCGCACGTTCAAGGATACTCGGCTTTTTTGCCCCTTCGATTTACTAGCTGCGAGCACATTGCCTCACTAATTAAGAGGAGCAAAGGTGAGCCTCGATGTGAGTAACGAGGGACTTTTTCATTCCTTGCTTATTTTCTTCAGGTACGAACACAATTTGGCTGCTTGCTGGCGTTGAGGTATATACGTCTCTCTCTCTCTCTCTCTCTCTCTCTCTCTCTCTCTCTCTCTCTCTCTCTCTCTCTCTCTCTCTCTCTCTCTCTCTCTCTCTCTCTCTCTCTCTCTCTCTCTCTCTCATTTATTTACTTATTTTCTTCCTTACTCCTTTCTTTCCTTCCTTCCTTTCTCTCTGTCGCTTTCCTTTCTAGCTTTCTTTTTTTTCTTTCCTTCTTTTTCTTTCCTCCTTCCCTCCCCTCCTCCCTCTCTCCTTGCCTAGCGCTGAAATATCCTTCGCCCGAAACAGTAACGGGAGAGACAGCCGTGAGTCAGCCGAGACCCGCCTGACCTCGCTTCCTGCCACAGCCTCCAGCCAGCCCGTCTGTCTGACACTTGTTATTTGTCCCACACCGTCAGCAGCCATCTCTTCGCACCTCCTCCTCCTCCTCTTCTTCCTCTTCGTACTCTTCTCTTCCTACTCCTCTTTTTTTTTTTTTTTTTTGCTACTACATCGCTTCCTCCTACGCCTTTTCCTTTTTTTTCGTCACTAGTAACCTCTGCTCTTCTTACTCTTCGTCTTCCTCTTCGTCTTCTTTTGCCCCCTCTTCTTTCTTTCTCCTTCTCCCCTCTCCCTCTTCATTCTTCTTTTCTTCCTCATCCTCCGGTTCCTTCTACTATACTTTTATTTTCCCCGTCAGTATCCATCTCTCCTTTTTTTCTTCTCCTTCACTTCTTCCCCCTCCATCTCATCTTCAGTTTTATCCTTTTTCCCCATATCTCCATATTTTTCTTCTCTTTTTACTCCATCTGTCCGTACTTTCTTCTTCATTTCTTCCACTTCTTCCTCCATTCCCTCTTCCTCCTACTCCTCCCGTAATATCTCCCCACGAGGCATTCCCCGCCACCACTTTTTTTCACCTGTCTATCCTCTCTGTCAATCTGTCCTAATTAGCTGTCTCTCCGTCTCGCCACCTGTCTATCTGTCTCGCGCCACGACTTTTCTTGAGGGTGGAGCGTGCCGTGTCGACGTCTGCCTCTGTTCACTTAGCGTTTTCTTTGCCTCCTCTTTCCGTCTGTTTTATCCCATTTTTATACTCGCGCTCGCTTGTATCGTGCGTCGACTGTCAGTTACGAGGTGGCGGCCCTTCCTCATGTCTACGGATTGCTCGAGTCTGATAGTGTCTGATAGTGGATTCTGAGTTTCTCCTCCTCTGTTCCTCCTCCGCGCCTTCCTTCCGTTCCCTTGGTGTCCGCCGGTGACTGACGGAGAAGTGGAAAGGAAGGCGTGATGACAGAAAGAGAAAAGGTAATAGGAAGTATATAGGAAGTAGAGAATTATAGAGAAGCTAAAGGTGAGGTTGTTTTTTAGTGTCCGCCGCTGCCGCTAACCGACGAAGACACGTAAGGGAAGGCGGAAAAGGAGAGAGGAGGAGGATGTAGGCAGGTTAGGTTACCGTGGCTTTCGAGAGAGAAGGGATGGGGGCGAAAGGAGCGATAGGTATTAACACTAGAGGCATATATTATAGGCAGGAGGTTAAGCTGTGATGGTGGGGGTCGTGGCGGGTTTGGCAGTGGTGATGCGGTTAAATGACTAGATAAAGAGTGAGTTACCCGGCTCCCTTTCCATGTAGGTCGAGGCCATGTTGTTACGTCAGCAGGTGAGATTACTTTTTTTATGGTTCCAAGTGTTGACATCTTGGACTGGTTTCGTCACATGTACTGTAATAAGTCTTGTCGGACGACCATTACGTAACGCATTGACTGTGCAAGGGTTAGGTTTTATCTTTTCATTGGTTAAGGTGTTTCGACTTTTTAGGATTCTGATGTTTAGAATATGAGGAAGCGCTATTTTTGTTATTCAATATTCTAAACAAGTCAGTCGGCATAGCGAATAAAAATACAGTTAACTATGGACAATGATATTTTTTTTTACATTCTCTTTGGTTAGTGCCTCAGCGTCTGTAGAATTCTGATGTTTAGAATATAAGGAAGCGCTTTTTTCATTATTCAGTAATCTCAACTAATCAACCGAGCAAAACAAATAAAAAGCAGTAAACTTTAGACAATGATATTTTTTACCTACTCAGTGGGTATGAAGGTTCCGTTTGATGTCAGATATGACCTAAAATCAATACTTTCAACTAATTAACCAAACAAAATCGATAACAAATATATCAGCAGAGAACGCAACGCAGTGATCCCGCAGACACCCTCACCAAAACGTCAGGAGCCAACAATCGCCATTAAGCTTCGAGTAAATTATTAATTCCACAAATATGAGGGAGGTGGCGGCGCGCTGATGGAGGCGTCAGGTGAGCGGTACACATGCACAAGACAATCAGCGGCAGCCGTCCCTCAGCGCCACACTGTCGGGCCATATTTGCCGCCTCCCGCGCCGCGACAGCAGGCCGGGCCACGAACATGCTGCCTGGCGGGTGACATGCCGATATCAAAATGCCGATATCAGCATCTGTGTCGGCTCCGCGGAGCTGATAACAAGCGGGAGGGAGTGCTGATAAGACCGGACACACACGTGCACACACACACACACACACACACACACACACACACACACACACACACACACAATGGAAAAAAAAACACATATATGCATTCACACATTAAACAAATATACACAAAACAAAGAAACACACACACACACACACACACACACACACACACACACACACACACACACACACACACACACACACACACACACACACACACACACACACACACAGTGGATAAAAAAAAACATATATGCATTCACACATTAAACAAAGATACACAAAACAAAGAAACACATACTTACACACACACACACACACACACACACACACACACACACACACACACACACACACAGCCAAGCACAACACAACAAATAATGAACGCCACACTAACATAAAGAGCAATGACGGTGAATCGATTTCCATTAACCATTTGAAGGCAACAGTTTTCGATGCTCTGCAAAGTGTAACACGACCGAGATGGAGACAAAGGGTAGAAAAGTGAAGGATCATTAGGCGGTAAGAAATAAATAAGGACACAATGGTAAATAAAAGGTGGAAATGAGAGAGAAGACTGATGAGAGCGGGGGAAGAAGGAGAAGGGAAGAGTATATAGCAAATTAAGAGATAGAGAAAAGAGGGGAAAGGGAGAAGAGTTCGAGAAAAATGAGGGGAAGGGAAAGAAAAAGAGAGGAGGAGAGGAAAGAGGAACGAAAAAACGAAGGAGGGGACCGCAAGCACACACACACACACACACACAGAGAGACAGAGAGAGAGAGAGAGAGAGAGAGAGAGAGAGAGAGAGAGAGAGAGAGAGAGAGAGATCGCCCCTCCCCCTTCCCCCCAGCCGGCATTCACTGTATGGACGCCGGTGGGGATGGGGTAGAGGCAGGATCCCCGCCCAGATAACTCGCCTGTCACACTCTTGCTTGGGTGACGCCGCGCCGGTAATTGTAATTTATTGATCTGTGCTTGACGCGGAGGCAAAAAAAAAAAAAGTATAAAAGAAAGTGATGGTTTGATATCGATCGGACGAGTCGCAGCCGCTGGTCAGGGAGAGACGGACTGCATGTTGTGCCTTCAGACTGCAGGGAGGGAGGGAGGGAGAGAGAAGGAGGGGAGGAAATAAAGAAATGTCTGGGAGGGTGATGAAGTAGTAATAGAATAAGGTAGGAAAGGGATGGATAATAGAGGATAGAGGAAGGGAAGATGGGAGAGGAAAATGAAAGGGAATCTAAAATGGTATGAAAGGGATAGAGGCGAAGAGAAAGAGGGAGGGGAAGCGAGAAGAGAGGAAGGGAAGGTAGGCGAGGGAGAAGTGTGAATAGAATAGATAGGAAAGGGATAGGTATGAAGGAGGAGAGGAAGGGAAGGTGGGAGAGGACGTTGAAGTGGGAATAATATAAGGGAGGAAAGGGATGGAGACGAATGGGGGTAGTGAAGGAAGGGAAGGTGGAAGAGGGCTATGTAGCGGGAATGGAAAAAAGGTAGAAAAGGGTTGGAGAGGAAGGAAGGAAGGGGAGATAGGAGAGGATGATGAAGTGGAAATAGAAAAAAATAAAAGAAATAGTCAAATGGATGAAAGGAATAAACGTTGGAGGGAGAAAGAAAGGGAAGGGAAAAAGAAAAGGTGGGAGGTGAGAAAAGGGAAGAAAAGGAATGGGAGAGAAAGCTGGTAGGAAGAGGAGAAGGATGGGAGAGGGAGAAAGAACAGAAAGAGGGAAGTAAGGGGGAAAGATGGATAAAAGGGAGATTTGGATGTGGAGATAAAGAAGATGGAAAGGAAAAGAGTAAAGAGCGGAATAATAATAAAAAAATAATAATAATAGACACAGACAGATATTGATTATGCTGAGAAATTAAAAGTATCTACGATGAATTGTGTCAAAGAGAAAGTGCAAAGAAAATATGGATGTCTGGAGGTTGAATCATGGAATATTGTCTTGCTGTGTATCGTTCTTAGTCTTCGCGTCTGTCTTCCTGTCTATTCGCCTGTTTGCCTGTAAGTTTGTACGTGTGATATTACGTGTCGCATTTTTTTTCTCTTTGTGTGTGTGTGTGTGTGTGTGTGTGTGTGTGTGTGTGTGTGTGCGTGCGTGCTTGCTAGGAGAGAACTGATAAGCATTGTTCAGTCATTTTTCATGCGAGGTCGTTGGTCTTGTGATAACACTGATCGAAAAGTAAATGAGTATGCTTTGCACTATTGATGTTTCTTCTGTTCTTTTGGTAGCTTTAGATTAACGTTGCTTTGCTTCTGTTATATATATTTTTTCTAGTGTGCACGATTCTCTTTTCGTGTTTGTCTTCATATGTTGATTCCGCCGGATATTTTTGTTTTTGTGTTACTGTTGTCATATTCCTTGCTTTTCGTTTCTTGTCATTTCTTTTACTATCTCATACTTTAGTTATCACAAATTTGCATCTTCTGTTTCCTCACTTATATGGTTACTTTCATCATGGTTCTCACATTACGTGTAACTGCTTGCATTTTTTTTGTTTTCTTAAATGTTGTCATGTCGTCTTGCTGTCTTTTATTGCCCCATTTATCTAACAATCCCCTTTCTTTGTCCTAGTTACCTCATATCTTGCCTCTCCTCACTCCTTATTTCTTTGGTTGCCTCCCTGTCTCTGTCATCCCACTCCTCGCTGCACTGTGCTCCATGCAAGCGTAACAACCTTCGTCACCAACGATGTTCAGTTTCCCGTCCCTGGTCTCTTCGCCCTGCCCTCGTCGCTCAGTCGCCAGTTGGTCCCGCAGTGTTCCTTCATTTCACAGTGCGTTGCGTCGCCACTCATTCAGCACGCACCATTGGCCTTCCGGTGGCAGTGCACATTGAGGTCATATGTGCTGCATCGTAGTTTTTAATCCTCGCCTGTATTGCTTCCTTCTTGCTGTGTCATAGACGCTTTTTATGGGTCCTACCCCTGAACATGTTATGGACATTTTCGAAAGGACTGACTATTTCTATCAGCCAGGCGAGAATATAGCTTAAGTCCGTTGGCTGTAGTTCGTTTGATTACAAGATATTAAAGAATAATTTAACTTCTATTTTTTTTTTTTTTTTTTTATCCCTGTGAACCTCCATTATTTTATAAGAGAAAGCAGCAGCTCCAGTCCATGACTTGATGACGAGTGAGCCGCGCCAGCCAACGGTGTCGCCGCAGTGACACTTGGCGGCGTTCCGTATAATGGTGGGCGCGGCCACCGTGTCCAATGAACAGCCGTGTACTGTCTTCCAAAGTTGCTTGGGAGTGATGGAACACGCTTACTGAAGGATGAGTAGCTATTGTTAGCAATTATTCAACTGAATTTTCATTTGCTTAATGTTATCCAACACTAACCAGCTTCGATGAGCAGTACAACCATTGATCTAAATCGACGGAGCACGCTTGTTGGAGAACACGATTATTGTACAATACAAACTGACCCTGATCAACAAGTAAAGCAGAAAAATAGTTATGCGAATACGATGGAAAAGTTCACATGGAAGGTTGATAGATATGTAGATGGGGAGGACACTTGTCAAAAGAAATAACCGACTCAGGAGCTTCTTGCAGTCCCCTTATATCGCTGTGTGCCGCTGTGAAACACAACAAAATCAAGAAACGAGGCCCACCCACCGCCTCGAGCCAAGCCACAAAAACTTTACAGGAAGACGCTGAACGAGCAAAGGGACACGTTTTCTCAAGATGCTCGCCCTTGAGGAAGAGAAACACCTCGCCACGTCTTAACTTCATACGAGTTTTACTTTTAAGTGCCGCTTCACCGGTAATAAAGACAACCTTCTTCATATATATATTTTTTTTTTACTTACAACGACTCCTGCTCCTCTCCCTTCTCCTTGCCTTCAGTCTCTCTCCTTTTCTTTTTCTTTTGCCTCTTATCTGAATGTCTATCTAATCTGCCTGTTTCTCCGTATTTCTTTTTTTTTTCTTTATTCCTATGGCTTCTGCTCCTTCGTTTTCCCTTTTCCTCCATTTCCAGCTTTTTTCTTATTATTTTTCCGTTTCCTCCCTTATCTGAATGTCCATCTCGCCTTCGTCGCTGCAAGTTTCTCCGTCCTTCATCATCTCCCTCTCCGTGTCCCCTTATCTCCGTGGCTCTCATGCTTCACATCCTCTTTATGTCCCCATTATCTTTACACCGAGCCCTTCCTCCTCCTCGTGTGGCTCTTTTTGCTCTTCTTCCATTTATGATTCTCTCACTTGTGTTGTTATTTTCCAAGTGTATTTTCCATCTCTTTTGTCCTCCATATATCTGTAAACTCTACTTAATCATGTTTTTCATTATTTATATCCACGCTCAGTCTTGTTATTCTATGATGTAATCTTTGGCTCTGTTTTCACTTTTTCATTATCGTCTTGTCTTTTCCCCCCTTTGTCCAGACCTCTATAGACTGCCAACGCCTTCAGTACCGCCCTCTCCCTTCACCCCACCTCCCGATAGTAAAGTACCGCAAGGGGAGTCAAAGGGACCGAGGTGACGAGTGCTGTTGATAACCTCTTCGGGTAGCCTCCCCCACCCCTCACCCTACTTCTCCTTCCTTCCTCGGCCGCTGCGTCTTAGATAACAACGGTGCAAGATAAAGACAGGAAATTCCGCCCTAGCTGCCTGCCTGGATGATGCTGAATTTAGCCAGAACACGTAATAAGTAAGGTTCATTGGCCTCTCTTTATGGATCTTGCATCGGACATGTTAAATTTGTTTTCTGATTACAATTTTCATAGTTTTATTCTGAAGTTATGTGACACTGACATGCACTGTACGATGAAGGAAGAAAAACAAGGCTTGGTAACGAAGATATTTTTTGTGTGTCAGTTTACGAGCCCCGCGCTTTACGGAACACGTGTCAGGTATTTCTACACACGTCTTTTTTGTGGTGCTTATAATCTTCAGTCTTATTCTTATATTATGTGAAGAGCATGGGAATTGTACTGAAATGAAGTAATTTTCAGTGTATAGAAGGATTTTCGAACATTAGAATACCGGAAAAGTTTGGATTGAAGTTTTCTTGTGGGCCGCCGGAGGTTCTCATTGTTCATGTCTCTGTGTTTCAGGTGAGTGAGAGTGAAGTTCTGCCGCCCCCACCGCCGCCACCCCCGCCGAGGGTCAGCACGTGAGTGTTCGCTTTTTGCAAGGCGTGATGGCTTTTGCGTGACGAAAGGCAGCGCCTCCAAGCATTTCTATTTTGTATTATTTTTCTCCAACCATTTACTATACTCATCCAGATAGGACCTTTTCGCATATTGCTTGTAGAGTAACATATAGGTGTGCTAGCAAAACTAGGACGATAGAGAAAGTCAGTAAGATGTTCAGAGATCCTCGGGGCTGCGGGTCGTCAGGGAACGGAATCATTTACTCTTGTTTTCCGGCCACCCAGGGAGCCCCGTGCCGCCTGGACGCCCGCGCACCTGCTACTTTCATCTTGCGTTGTCCTTCGCCTCGTCAAGGGTCACGGAATAAGGGAGAAAAGAGGCTTATCTCGCTCTCCCTCATAACTGACCTCTAGCGGCCGCAGCGTGCCCACAACGTTCCTGTCTTTGCAGTCACTCCTGTCAAGTTTCTTAACGCTCATCAGCAATCCTTGACATATTTCTTTCTTTCATATACACTAAGCTTAGCATCCACCACCTCCTTAACATACCACTATGCGGCCTCCTAAAGCAGTGTTTTGCAACTTTAGGGGATGAAACTGATTTTTATGGAAGCTGGCAATGGGCCTCAGCCAAGTACATTTTTGCATATTAAGGCTGTTGGTCACCGATCAGGCGTTGCTTCATACTACCGAAGCTTTTCCTTTTTTTCTTATTGATTTTATATGAAATAACATCTTGATCCCTGATTTTTTGAGAAAGATAAATTCACAAATTCCGTTTGTACTTAATGATGTAGTGTATGTAGTTTTTATGATCGAAAAATAGGGATTGTTGATCGCCTCAGCCTGACTCGGGGGTGCTAGCCTATTACAAGGGTGCTGAGGTCAGGAATGGTTAAAAAAAACACTGCCTTAAATGACCCTGCATCCATCTTTCACAAATCCATACGCCCCGCAGACTCGTGGACCTCTCAGACTCGTAACGACTTTCACACGCAACCCCCGACCAGCCCTGCACCATTACCACAGTCCCGCCGCGCCGCCCCGTAGCCCCGCAGCCCCGCACACCCCGATCACGACTTCTTCCCATCCCGTTGAGCGTCGAGCCTATAGCCCGCCTACCCGTAAGTGGTGGTCAGTTAGTCCTGCCCGTTATCTGGAGTGATCTCGGCTGAGGAAGGGCCGCACATCCCTCACCTTTGGCACCTCAATACCGCGGCCGGACCACCGCCACCGTCACCCCCGACACCCGCCATTATGTCCCTGAGTGGCGCTTATCGGCCACCAGAGTTATGGAGTGGGAACATTTTTTTGACCAGTTCGTAATATATAATTTCCATCATCCTCGAGGGGATTATGGACTCGGAATTAGGTCGTGAGCTTTTATATTTATTTTTCTTCCCCGTCGGCGGTATGGGCTGATTCATAGCTAATTAGGTTGTGTTTGCTCATTCCTGGTGGACTTTTTGGGAGTGTTGTGCGGGAAGGTTGGCTCAAGAGGCTCCTGTTCATTATATCGCCTGCCCCGCTGATGGAGTTTTTTTTCTCAAGGCGTATAGAAAAGAAGTTACAACGATAAAATGTTTCCAGGAAGCACTTAGAGGCCTGGGTCTAGATAACCAGTCAGCTCTCCGCCGCTCCCCGTGTCTCATACCTGCCTTATCTGCCTTGACTCAGCTTGCGTTGTCAGAAACTTTGATCTCCTCAATCAGGAGAGGCAGGTGAGAAGCTGTGAACCTTCGCGGCCGTCACGCCACACCCTTCACTTTCCCCTGCTGCAGGTGGCCGCGTCAGGCTGTCATTGCTCTCGGCCGCCCAGTGCAGGACGGCCGAATGAGTCAGCCAACGCAGGCAACACGCTGAGGAAAAATATAAGATGTTATACCCAAGTAATTGAGAGAAATGTCTGATTGCCGATGAATTATATGAAAATTTTAGGAAATAATATTTTAGAGTTGTGAAAACTTAGGCAATCTGACTTTGTTTCATTTGCTAAATAAGTGAAACTATATTTGACAAGGTTACTTGAGAAAGCTGTTTCGTGCCAGGCTTCCCCCGTGTCAACCTTCTCCCCTTGCCTGAGGAGCCTATGGGCAGCCGCGGCAAGTATTTTCATGGAGTCGGCGGCCTTGCGGGGTTGGGCGGGTGTACCTTAGCCCGAGGTCTGTCCTTGAGGTGGGCGTGACGACCGCCTCGGACAAAAGGATCAACGCTTATTTAGAAATCTTAAGGCTTTACACGCGTCCATTCTCAAATCTCCCCAAAACTATGACGAGCTCAAAACTTTCTAGAAGACATATAAATATGATTTGACATGTTTATAGTTTCCTCTACGTACTAAAGAAAGTCGTTACGTTACCGAACTGTGGCAAAAGAATCCCTCCAAAAATATGTCCCGCTCCTAAACGCTCCGAGACATAAAACGGTTTGATATCTTTTGGCGGTTCAGCCAGATAGTAAAGCAAGTCGTTAGGGTACCGAATTAACCGCGGCAGAAAATATGAAATGCACACTAACCAGACCCTTCACCAGCCCACCAAGGCAAGATTAGACCAACAGGTTATGGAGGAAGAAAGAAAGTCCCTTGTTAAGAAGACTTCGATAAGGAGGGAGTCTCGCAATATTTAGCCGGGCCGCGAGGTGAGGCGGGAGGGGATCGAGCGAGCAAAGCGATCTCGATGCACCCCAGACGCTCGCCGGCATAATGAAGAGCATTTCGCGGGGGAAGGCAGTCAAAAGAGCGAACTAAAAATGAGACGTACATTCTATCAAGGCGACGTTTTATAAATATGGCCGCTGTAAAAGGTGCATGACGCGCTAATGGTGTGCGTGGAAGGTGGCGAAGAGGTGTGTGTGTGTGTGTGTGTGTGTGTGTGTGTCGGGCCCCAGCTGGCGTGTGCATCAGATACCATAATGGCGGCGGGACACGGTGATGCTATCGGCGCTCGTTCCTCATTTGTCACGTCAGGCCAGCGCCAAGACCCACTGGTCCTCCTCCTTCTCCTCCTGAGTCTCTTCGCCTTCGTCGTCGTCATCCTCCTCCTGCTTTTCTTCTTCCCCCGGCTTTTCCTTATTTCATTTTTGCTTCTCTTCGTTTTTCTCCTGCTCATCCTTCTACCACTTCGCGTTTTCCTCCTGCTCATCCTTCTACCACTTGGCGTTTTCCTCCTGCTCATCCTTCTACCACTTGGCGTTTTCCTCCTGCTCATCCTTCTACCACTTCGCGTTTTCCTCCTGCTCATCCTTCTACCACTTCGCGTTTTCCTCCTGCTCATCCTTCTACCACTTCGCGTTTTCCTCCTGCTCATCCTTCTACCACTTCGCGTTTTCCTCCTGCTCATCCTTCTACCACTTCGCGTTTTCCTCCTGCTCATCCTTCTACCACTTCGCGTTTTCCTCCTGCTCATCCTTCTACCACTTCGCGTTTTCCTCCTGCTCATCCTTCTACCACTTTGCGTTTTCCTCCTCCTGCTCATCCTTCTACCACTTCGCGTTTTCCTCCTGCTCATCCTTCTACCACTTCGCGTTTTCCTCCTGCTCATCCTTCTACCACTTCGCGTTTTCCTCCTGCTCATCCTTCTACCACTTCACGTTTTCCTCCTGCTCATCCTTCTACCACTTGGCGTTTTCCTCATCTTCCTGGTTCTCTTAGTCTTGGTAGTACAGCTGTGTTTTTTCCCCCACTTTCTCGTTTTTCCTCCTCGTCATTCGCCTACCATTTTTTTTTTTATCGTCACTATTCTGTTATTTCCGCCATTTCCTTATTTGTCATTTATTATCATCTTCTGTATATTCTTTTCACCCTATCCTTGTCTTTACACTAATTTATCATTTTTCTATCGTCTTCCTCAAACTCTTTTCATCATCTTGTCTTTAATCTATTTGTCCCTTCCTTTGTCTTATCTTCCTCATATCCTTGTCACGCTCATCTACCTCTTCCACGTTCCACTAAACTTCACAGGACTTTCACACAGGAAGTTAACATAAAACTTTAATTAACTTCAAACATAAAAAAAACACATCATGGTCATTTTTTCTGCATTTTCTTTGGTCAGATTCCTGGGGCGCCTCTCACCGTTTCTTTGACATCCAAATTCGCATCGCCTGTTCTTCCTTCATCTCATCGATCATCTCACTTTGGCTGTACAGAAAACGTCCGCTAGATGTCGCCAATGCATCAGGCTCTTCTCCTTTTACCCATACTTTCTTCTTTTTCTTCTTGTTCTTGTTTTTATTTCATCTTCCTTTTCTACTTCTCGGATTTGGCATGGGACTTTCTCACCTGCCAGTTGTACCCTCCTCTCCCTCCCTCTCTCCCTCTCTCTCCCCCACTTGCCCAGCTCCGTCCGTCCCTTCCTCTCGACTCCATCACCGCCTTGTGCTGACAGGTTCCCGCCGGTTAGTGTAGGTATACGTAGCTGTTTAGTGTTGTTGCGGTAAACGAGCCAAACAAACACGTAGTCGGATGTTCTTCAGTAGGAGACCTGTTGATGGCTGGTGACTGTTTGTCCGAGTGTGTGTGTGTGTGTGTGTGTGTGTGTGTGCGTATTGATTGTATTGTGGTTTATCTTATCAATATCGGAGAGTTTTCCTCTTTTAACTGATTGTATTTGTCTATCTGTATTTATCTATCCGGCGGGAACGACAAGCCAGAGAAACGTTCATTGGTTTTGTATTAATCTTCCTCATTTATGTTTCGTTTTGTTTTTAAGTTTTGACTGACAGAAGAAATAGATCCCATGCAGCGCCTCATCTTCTTTTTTTCTCCATCCTCCTCTTCCTCCTCTTCTTCTTTTCTTCTCTTCCTTCTCCTCGTCAACGTCTTTGCCCTCCACTTTAATTCCATCTCCCTCCTCCTTGTCCTCTCTCTTCTCTTCCTCTTTATATTCCATGTCCCCTTCAATATCCTCCACGTCTTCATCCTTATCCTCGTCTATTTTATCCTCCTCCTCCTTTTTCTCATTTTCGTTTTCACCGTCCACATCTTCATCCTCGTCTATTTTATCATCATTCTCCTCCTCTTCCTCGTGTACGTCTTCACCCTCCACATCCTCATCCTCGTCCTATCCATCCTCGTCTCCCTCCTTCGCGGCCGGTCACTTCCCCTTCTCCCCTCCCCCATCTGCCCTCCCCTCCCTCAGATGACTCGTCGGGATAAGAGGGGCGGCTTGGGGGGTACAGGTCAAAAACGTGGCACTGCAGCACGACCGCCTCAGAGTTTTGGCGGTGTTGGTGGTGGTGATGCCGGCCGCACGCACCTCCATCCCCTCCACCACCACCACGACCACGACCAATCCCCACGACCATCTCACCACCACCACCACCACCATCACTATCACTGCCCACTCACTCCTTCCTCACTATCCAAAGACACGAGTATAGGTCCTGCCTCTCTCTACCTTCCCCCTCCCTCCCTGACACTCCCCTTACAACAACACCACCACCACCTCCATGGCCTGTCTGTCCCTCCTTTGTCCTCCCTTCCCTCCTCCTCCTCTCCCAAACCAACACCATCCCATCGGCCAGTCCTCCTCCATCGCCACCTCGTTCACCTGCCCCTCCCCTCCTCCTCCTCCTCCTCCTCCTCCTCCTCCGTCTCTTCTTCACTCCTTCATTCCTCACCTTGGACCTAAATAGCTCTTTTGACCTTCACCACTTCGTTGGCTGTTTATCACTTTTTTTCTTCTTCGTAACTTTTTTTTATTGTTTCCTTGCATAATGTTATGAAGGCGTGTCTCGTCTTCCCCCCCGGCGTTGTTTGTTTTGCGTTGCTCTGGCGTGGGTTCAGGGGCGTTCCTTTGATGTTTTATTAATCGCTTGAGTCATGGGAGTGAGTAGCAGAAGCTTTAAGTCTACGCTTAATCCCTTGCTGCGTCACTTTCTCTTGGCTTTGAAAATCGTATGTTGTCTAAACTCTCTCGTTCCATGTCGTCTTTCTCCTCCTCCTCTCCTCCTCCCCACTACTTAATGATACTTCAGCCGAGTCAAATATCCGTCGGGTTACCGCAGCATCAAAATAACAATAATTTCTGCGTTTCTAGTTCTTTTGCGGCTTATATACGTGTTTAGTTTATAGTTTCAATCAGTTTTCAAGATTCAGGAGAAGTTAACGTGTCGAGGAAGTATTAAATAACTGTTTCATACGAGGTTGACTCTCAGCTTCAGTGTACTGGTTTTGGGGCTGAGATTCTGACTTGTGGGAAACCGGTGAGAGTCAGGGAGAGGAAGTGTACAGGAGGGGAAGAAGAGCTGGTCCCGTCAGGCCTGTGTCGGGGCGAGCGAGGCGAGTATTACTGCTGCAGTGGACAGTGTCGGGAGGGAGAGGAGAAAATGGGATGTAATGAGTCGGTCTCCAGCGCGGGACGGCGGAACGAAAGGAAAGTAGGCAGGAAGGGAGAGTGCTGAGGGCAAAGGGGAAGAAGGTCGCGTGACAGGACTCGTAAAGGAACAAGATCTAGGAAAGAAAATGTAAAGGGAAGCCAATTTAATATCACTTCGGCCTTTCAGCCTCTCCATTTTTCACTACATTTATTATCTGAGCATTGGTTTATTCAGTTGTAGTATATGTAGTAATAGTAATGGAGATAGCAGCAGTAGTAATAGTAATGGTGGTGGTGGTATTAGTATTAGTAGTATTAGTAGTAACAGTAGTAGTAATAGTAGTAGTAGTAGTAGTAGTAGTAGTAGTAGTAATGAGTGTAGGTTGAAGGTGAATGACAGTATCCTTTTCTCTTCATACTTTTCAAGAATAGGGAAGAAGCCAAAATCTATGTATGAAAGGCAAATGTAAAATGTAAATAGATTCTTTTTTCTATTATATTTTTTTCTTATTACTGAGGAATAGGAAAGGACCAAAATCTGCCCATCTACGGTTCTCCGCATGATTCCCACCGTTCCCTCATTTTTTGCGTGGTCATAAATTGCGATAAGGAAAAAAATCATGCAAGTCCATTTTTTTTTTCTATTCCTGGAGGTGGCGGCGTGTTGGTCGTTTCCCAGGCGCATGATTGTTTCCACGTGGATGGCCAGGCGTGTGTAATCCCTCAAATTAGCCCTCCGCGCCGCCCCGCCTGGCTGTCCCCGCTAAGGTATGCTAATGTATGCGCGGTGTGAGGCGCTCATCTTCATCAAACACTCCCATCGTGCGCGTGTGAAGTTTACACCGTGTTGTCTCGCAGTGATATTGGTACACACACACACACACACACACACACACACACACACACATAATCACACACAATCACTCACAATCACATTTACATCACTTTAATTCATATTCGCTAATCCATCTATGTATCCTTTTTTTTAGATTGTGGACTTAGTTTTGAGAATGGAAGTTAGAAGAGAGTCGTATGATTGCTTTGTTTTGAGTGTCCTGTATCTTAAGAGCACACGAGGCTGTTTGCAAGATTTGGGCGGCAGGAAAAGTGCTCGCCCTCTGTTTCCTGACGCTGCTAAAGTCTCCTTGATATTGTGAAGAAAATACGTACTTTCCAATACACATTCCTTGTAGCTGATGCAGTGATCGTAACCTAAACTTGACACTGAATTAAGAATGGGGAGGGTGTGAAGGCGTGAGGTTTTACTATTAGCTGCTTTCTGACGCCTCCGAAATCTCATTGAAATTATGTATAAGAAAAACATATTCTTCTCAATACTCATTACTTCGTTTACGCATCGACTATAACCTGTGCATGACGTTAAAGAGGAAGAAGTGGGGAAGGGGAGGGGAGGATTAGGCTCTTACCATTAACTACCTCCGATGCCGCCAAACTCCCTATGAAATTTTGAAGATTATACATACTTTTCAATTCCCACTAATTTGCTTATTCAGTGACCATAATATACGCATGACATTAAAGAGGAGGCAGAGGGGGAGGGGGGGGGGGGGAGAAGGCAGGAACACAAAGCATGCTGGTTCATCATTATCATCAAACCTTATCATCATCAGGGACACCATCACCATCATCACCACCTCGTCACCACCACTGTCACATCGCCGTCACCACCACCGGCGTGACGAACACCCCCACTGCGCCCAATGACAATGACCACCGTCTTTATCACCATCATCATCCTCATAATTACCCTCTCCAGCAGGCTTCATCATTAGAGACAGCGGCCCCGTCCAGCCATTATCATCACTCCTGCCCCCTCTCCCCCCCCCACCTCGTCGCCCCGCCTCCCCCATCATCACCGTCACCACCGCCAGCCCCAGCGTCGCGGCGAACACGACCTATCGTGACCAACTATATGATAACATGTTTCACCCGTCACGCTCAACATTCTGCCAGTCCGTCTTCCCCCTCACGTCCTCTCTCCCTTCCTCCTCTCTCTCTCTCGTCCTTCCTTCCTTTCCTTCCCTTCTTATCCACCTTCCACGTCGCTCCTTTCCTTTTTCAATCTTCCTCTTCCAGTCAGAGTTCTCCCTTACGTCCTCTCTCCCTTCCCTCTTTCTCCCTCACGTCCTCTCTCCATTCCTCCTCTCTCTCCCTCGTCCTTCCTTCCTTTCCTTCCCTTCTTGTCCAACTTCCACGTCGCTCCTTTCCTTTTTCAATCTTCCTCTTCCAGTCAGAGTTTGCCCTTACGTCCTCTCTCCCATCCCTCTTTCTCCCTCTCGTCCTTTCCTTCCTCATCCACTCTGAACCCCTCTCTCCTTTCCTTCCTTCAATCTCCCTATCCCTCCGTCCTTTCCTTCTCCTTCACGACATGTCCCTCTGTTCCTCTCTCCTACGGTCCTCCCCTACCTTCCTTCTCTCTTTCCTTCTCGTCCTTTCTTTCCTTTCCTTCCTATCCTTTCCTTCCTATCCTTTTCTTCCTATCCTCCTTCCACCTCTCTTCTTCCCTTCTTTAATCTCCGCATCCTTTCGTCCTTTTCGCCTCCTGCTTCATGACGTGTCCCTCCGTCCTTCACTCTCTCCCGTGCGTCCATCCTTTTCCTTAATCCTTAATCTCTTTTTATGATTATATTTGCAGCATTTTCATCACTTTATGGCGATTTTATTCATTTTCTGTGTCAGCCTCTAACTTCCTCTTTCTCTCGCTTTTCAGTTTTTTCTCTATCTATTTTTCCTTCTCATGTTTTTCCTCTTTCCATTTTTGAGCCTCTATTTCCCTCCGTCCCTTCCTCCTCTTCCTATACTCTTATGACCCCTCCTCCTCCTCCTCCTCCTCCTCCTCCTCTCTTCCTCTCTTGACCCTCGTTCGCATCCCTCTCTTTTCCTCTTCTTTTCCCTCAGATTCCAAGT
The DNA here is from genome assembly GCF_024679095.1 of Eriocheir sinensis. Taxonomy (NCBI): domain Eukaryota; kingdom Metazoa; phylum Arthropoda; class Malacostraca; order Decapoda; family Varunidae; genus Eriocheir; species Eriocheir sinensis. The sequence continues at coordinate 10,558,225 of NC_066523.1, read as the reverse complement.
GGCTGGGCTGTCCACGGGTGTCTATTTTTATTTCTTTCCTCATCCCTTCAGTTAATTCAGGAGGACTTATCTTTCTTCGCCTCCACACTTTTCTCTCATTTTCTTGGTCTTCCTCTCGTAAAGTATTGAATTCTAGCACTCCTTCCTCCCATTATCCATTCTTTTTACTCTCCGTTTCCCACATTCCTCTTCTGTGATTTTTTTTTCCTTCGCCTTCATGTTCAGTTTTGCATTTCCTTTCCACGCTCGCCCTCGCCCTCTCTCTCTTTCTCCCAGCCTCCTTCCCTTCGTCCTCCTTCCTTGCCTCCCTCCCTCGCCTGTCCGTTGGTCATTCCTTTCCTCCCTCCTCTGACCCGCCTCTTCCTTCGTCCCTCATACCTTTTCATCCTCTCTCACCTTTCCTTCTCCTGCTCCTCCTCCTCCTCCTCCTATCCTTCCCTCCCTCATGCACCTTCCCATCTCTCCTACCTTTCCTCACCTTCCCTCTTGATACCTGCCTCTCTTACACCACCCTCCTGCCGTCTCTCCCTCCTCCTCTTCCTCCCTTCCTCTTTCCCTCCACCCCTCTCCTCCCTTCTCTACCCTGGGGGAACCGTGTCTACTCACCCTCACTAACTCGCTCAGGTGCGGCCACCGGGGGCTGCACCTGTTAATTACAAACTCTTGGATAATAACACTAACTGGTTACTTTCACCGCCATCACCACCCACAGGTAAACACACACGCACACACGCACAGACAGACAGACAGACAGATAGACACACACACACACACACACACACACACACACACACACACACACACACACACACACACACACACACACACACTTTAGGTCTTTTTATGTTGCTCTCCTACCCTTGCGTGATGTTTTTGTGTGGGTGTTTTAAGTGCGCATGTTTTTTTTTGTTTTTTTTTGCATTGTTTATTTTTACGATCTGCCTTATTTTTTGTTGTTGTTTTTTGCTGCATGTGATGAGTGAGATCGAAATTACTCCTTGATACAATTAACTACAAGAGGTGATGTTAGTCTTTCAGCTTCATTTTGCATTTAGTTCGTATTCTCCCATTCACTATTCCATTAATTTTCTTTTTATTAAGGTTTCGTGGTTGTAACAGTCCCATGCAAGATGTCGGTATTAGATTTTGTTTTTATGCCTTATTTCTTATGGCATAGGTGCGTTCTCTTATATTTTGGGTCCGTGTAGAGTTTAGGTTGTCACTGTGTGTATGTGCAAGTGTGTGTGTGTGTGTGAGTGAGAGAGAGAGAGAGAGAGAGAGAGAGAGAGAGAGAGAGAGTATCCTTTTTACCTTCGCTCTTCATATAAAACTCATCCCCGACGCACCTAAATTTCACGCATAGCTCAAATCACTGCAATTCTTAGACAAACTCGCAGCCAGGTAAAAAAAAAGGAGAAGAAGGATGCTGCCGGAGATGGACACACGCTGCCGCGACTTAAATTAACCGGAGTATGCGACGAGAACCTTGTAGCGGCACAGATTCAGACCACCTCGACATTTATATGATGGTGTTTGCGTCTGTTTTATTAACCATCAAACGTGCCTTAACTGCCCTTTTTATTGTTCTCCACGTTGGTAGTGTTGTTGTTGTTGTTTTTGCTGGTGGTGGTGGTAGTGGTGGTGGTGGTGGAGGTAGTGGTTACATGACTAAGGACGAGCACATGTGTGTTAAGGTTCGGGTTTTTTTTTTTTTTTTGTGTGTGTGTGTGTGTGTGTTTTTCTCGTTGATTTCCCTGTTCATGTATTTGTTGGTGTTGTTTGTTGTTGATTCTGAGTTCGTTTTGATTGTTGTTGTTTTCGATGATTTTCCTGTTTTCTTTTTTTTTATCTGTTGCTGTTTCTAAGAGTAAGTCTGCTATGTGTGTGTGTTTCGTCGTGTGGCAGAGTGGAAGTTACCGATAATAGTTGTGTTGCCTGGTTGTGTTCCTTTTTTTTTTCTCTCTCTCTCTTTTGGCTGTTGTTCATTTATGGTAAAGGGGACAGACCTAATACTTAAAAAAATTAAAACAAAACAAAAAATCATCAGTCCTTGTGTTTTATGGTTTGTTTTGCTTCCCTTTGTATTGACATTGTCTTTTGTGTTGTTTGTGTTGTCTCCGCCGGCCGTATACTAGTCTTACCCTGGCAGACGTAGAGAAAAAAAATAAAAAACGAAAATAGGAGACAGTAAAAGAAGCGAAGAATAGTAAACATTTCATTAGCACATGTTTATCGTATTGTTAGTGGAGCGTTTGATCCCATTGTATCTTTTATTTATCATGCTTCCTTTTATCATGCAGACCGCAGAATGAGTTACGCTGCCCTCACCGCCTACAACGGCATGGCATAAAACTTTTTACGAGCACAGACAAACACAGATTTATGGTGATGCTATCCACGTTCATTCCTATTACCGCTGTGGCCATTACCATCATCATCATCATCACCATCATCATCATCATCAGTGCTTTCAGTCCTCTTTTTATGTCTGTTATGCTCCACCTTCCCTCTATTTGGCATTGCAATCGTCACTTTTTTCTTCGGTTTGCGTTTATTTTTTTACTCCCTTGTCGATTGCAGAAATTCTAGTATTTTTTTCGCTTTCATCTTTTTTTTCTTGTCTATCTCACCTGACGCTCTTCACCTTGTATATAAACGATCACTCACTTGTTTTCTTTTATTATTTTCTATCTCAATAACCATCTCAGAGGGGTTAAGTTTTTTTTTTCATCGCCATTTTTGTTCATATCACAAGTTTTCTATCATTCATTTAGTTTTTCCTTCGACCGTTTACGAATTCAAGATACATTTCTGTTTCATAATATTTTCTTTTCGCCTGCATTGCTGTCTATCTCATTTCTTTTTGTGAGTGATTTTATTGGCGTTTTACAGCACGGTACTCCCTCAGGCCTTACCCTTTGCATTATCTCCCTCACCGCACCTCGACTCGCCTACCTCCTTATACCTTCTTCCCTCCTCCACCTCTTGCGGTCCTTCCTGGCGGCCCTCCAACATCGCGCCTCGCCTCCTCCCTCACGCTCCTTCCTCTCCCATGACCCTCCCTCACCTCCCGTCTGCTATCATTCATCTGTCTTTATCCTAAGCCTCTCGTCATCTTGGCTCCCCCATACATGCCTCGCCGCCCACCTTCACGCCGCCTCCCGAGTGAGTTTCCTTCACCTGGACACCTCGCCCTCACCCTCGCCCTCGTTTCTCAGTCTAGCAGTCGTCTCTCTCCTTGCCTCTCCTTTCCAGTGTTTTGTAAGTTCGTCGCGCTTCTTCCCTTCTCTTTTTTTCGCTCTCACCGTTTTCTTATCCATTGTTTTCTCCTTCCTTCTTGCTTCTCCTTTCCAATGTTTTTTTTTTTAAGTCCATCGTTCCGCTTCCCTTCTCTTCCTTACACTGTCTCACTGCTCTCTACCCCATGTCCTTTGTTATCATAGTCACTTTTTTTTTCAATTACTTGATTCTTCCTTTTTATTCCTATCTATATCATCACTTCTCGTACTCTCCGTATATTTTTTCTTATTTTTACTTTAATCTCTCCTTCTTACCTTTTTTCTACAGCATGCCCTTTCCCTCTCTCTCTCCTTCCCTCTTTTCTTCCTTTCCTCTCCTCCTTTCACTATCTCACCTCTCTCTAAAACCCTCCCTTTTCGGATGTTTGAAGTTCTCCATTGTTTTCTTCCTCTAATTTTACCTTCCTCTATATTCTCTACATTCCCTCACCCCTCTTGCGCAGTTCAAATATTTTTCTCACTATTATAAAACTATTTTCCTTACTCTTTCTCATCAGCTTACCCTCATCTCTTTCTTTCTTTACACTCCTTGTCCGTGTGGTCCTCGTTTTGCCTTACCCGACGTGGTGGCAGAAGGGCAGCGTGGCGGTGAAGGGGGGCACGGGACTAGGATCTTGGTCTTCCCGGGATGTGGAAGTTGCAGAAGGGTAAGGGGGGCGGAAGCAGGGGCAGAGGGGAGGAAACATAGGGGAGGGGGAGTAGAGGCAGGTGTCCAGTCCCGCGCACGCTTTACAAGAATGACAGGATTTTTTTTCTCTCTCTTTCCATTTTAATCCCTCTTTACACTGTTTATTTATCCGTGGGTTGTTTTCCTCGCACCGTCAGTTGGTGGAAGATTTTATGAGTGGTTGTGAAATTGAAAGAAAATTATGAAGACGAGATAAATACCAGCGATAAATCTCTGACGGTATTTTATTTTAGGTTTAATTCGCGTCTTCCATCGCGTGCATTACTGGCTTGTTGCGCCTTTCTCCCTTGGCCCAGTATTCAAATGTTGCTCTTCACCCCACAGCATACCAGGAGGGGCGGACACACACACACACACACACACACACACACACACACACACACACACACACACACACACACACACACAGCATCATCTCAGCCCGTGTCTTCACATTCTAATATCTTCTTGTAAACTTGTTTGGAAATGAGTCCTTCAGCATTCCTGCGTCTCGTTACGGAGGTCCGGAGACTGTGTGTGTGTGTGTTTGTGTGTGTGTGTGTGTGTGTGTGTGTGTGTGTGTGTGTGTGTGTGTGTGTGTGTGTGTGTGTGTGTGTGTGTGTGTGTCTGTGTCTGTGTCTGTGTGTGTGTGTGTCAATAATGCTTAAACAAACCTACCGACCTTAAATAAAACCTTTACCCGATATTCGCTCCCACAATGTACTTGTCCAAAGTGAAAACAGAGGAGCACAAAAGCAGTGTCAGTAATGGCCGGCGAAGAGGTCCTCAGGAGAGCGTTAACGTAAGGGTGAGCCGAGCAAGTATCTGCTTTTGGGTGGTGGGGTCAGGGCGGCTCGGGCCAGGCGGGGTGAGGCAGGGTCAGGCGGGTCAGGCCGGCGTCACGGAGGCCAACCTCGCTCGCCGTGTACACTGTGCCGACGGGATGTACCGCCTTGCGCAACGCTGTTCAGGTGTGTTCCCAGGCCGGGCCACGAGCCTCGCCGGGCCGCCCACGAGACAATGCAAATGGGAGACGAAATGAGCGTCTCTAGGCGGCGGTTGCGTCAGGCCGAAGGACGCGGGTGAGGCGAAGGGGAGAAAAGGTTTCGATGCACCTCCTCATCGGCTGTGGCTGCGGGGCGGTGAGGTGGTGCTGGCCGAGGTGGTGCTGGCAAGGTGGTTGTTAGGGGCGCCTTGCTGCCACGTGTTGGGCGTCATTTGTAGGTGAATCGTTTTAATTCTTGAAGGCTGACAGGCCAAACTGAATAACTACAGAGAAAAGATGTTTAAGACGTTCAAGTTTGAAAAAGATATTGAAAAGTCTAGTGAGCTCTTTCACCTGGAAAAGCTAACAACTACCTATTTTGTGTGGCAAGCGAAGCTACTGGACTCAGACTTTAACTTTTACATTACATTTATACGCAAAATATCAGTAATTACTTGAAAATATAATAATTAATATTTTTTTTCAATCCCATTACTAATATTTTGGGAGATTTTTCAGTCTAACAGTATATACAATGACACTAGTTCACAAAAAAATCATTAATGTTCCTTAAACGACCCAATTCAGAGGTGATAATGATTGGTCCATTAGTGCGGCCAGCAGGTGTTTTGCCGCCCTCGGCCTGCCTTGAACACCTGAACCCTCATGAATCGTACACGTGTCCTCAGGTCTACGTGCCACATGTTCTCTGTTCATCGCGTTGACTCACCAGCTAGTGTACCAGCAGCACCTGTGGGGCCTGGTGAACCCCACAGGACATGCGACGGTACGAAATTACCACATTCTCTCCCCCCCCCCATCTCTCTCTCTCTCTCTCTCTCTCTCTCTCTCTCTCTCTCTCTCTCTCTCTCTCTCTCTCTCTCTCTCTCTCTCTCTCTCTCTCTCTCTCTCTCTCTCTCTCTCTCTCTCTCTCTCTCTCTCTCTCTCTCTCTCTCTCTCTCTCTCTCTCTCTCTCTCTCTCTCTCTCTCTCTCTCTCTCTCTCTCTCTCTCTCTCTCTCTCTCTCTCTCTCTCTCTCTCTCCGGATAATTTTTGTTTACTTCCTTTATTGTCTTGGTAACGTAATAGGAAATCATCATAAGTATTTAAAAAGTATGAAAAATGCTCGTCTACTTTTCAGTCCTACTTATATTTCCCTCTCCATTCTCTCTCTCTGTTCCTCCTCTTCCTCCAACCACCGGGTCAAAGAGGGAAGGGCAGGTGGGCGGCCGTGGGTGGTAAAAGTCCCAGGGTGTTTAGCGGGCAGTAGACTTCATTAGCGGACCATTGGCAGCCGTGCGTAGTGACCGTGATGGTATCGGCCCTCGGGTTTATAGCCTCGACTATTGTGAGGGCGGCATAGGTGGTCAAGGAGCCCCCTGTCGCCCCCCGCCGCCTCCTGCTCGCATTTACGTCTCCCACAATACCGTCGACCACGCCAAAGCCACCTCTTCATAATGCCTCTTTTACGGTGTCTCTTCATCTGCTGGGGATCTATGGATGTTAAGGTAGTTTGGGCAGTGTAGACGATGATGCACCGCTAGATAATGCTAACCACCCCATTAGGCACCACAACAGGCCCCTCATCCACCCTCACTAACCACCAACTGCCTCCCTGGCCAACCACATCGATGAACCGCCCTTCCTTCTCCTCTTCACCCTCATCTTATTCCTCCTCTTTTTCCTTGCTTCTTCAATTCCTCTCTCGGGCTGTTACTTGTATTCCTTCTCATCTTCATCCTCATCGTTTTTCTCTTTTTCGTTCCTCTCTTTGAAGTTCAGTAAGTCCCCCTTTTCTACGTACTTGTTCAACGCATTAAGCACGGCCATCCCTCTCCCGCCGCGGTAGAGTGCATGTCATGAATCATATCCACATGAATACACCAAACCTCAGGTCATTAGGCGCGCGCGTGCGCACACACACACACACACACACACACACACACACACACACACCTTGTAAGATTTAGTGTTCGTTATCCATGTATCACAGACTCGCTCCGCCCTGACATTAAACCACATCATTGCCAGCTCGTCCGCGCCCGCACACTGCCCTCAGCGCCACGCCGCCACCTGCCACGACTCCTCTCCAGAATAGCGGAAACAACAACAGAAACACCGCAACAAGCAAGGCGGCCACACACACCCTCACCTCTTGCCTCCCTCAACCACAGACCCAACGAACACCGCATACTCAACCCGCCGCCTCTCTTCCCTTCTTTCTGTTTACGTTGACTCCCGCTGAGCATCCTGACGCAACTCCAAGAAAAAAGAAATTCTGATTCATATGGTATTAACTTTTCTTTGATTTTGTTGCTTTATATTTCTATCAAGCATCTGACTTCCTTGTTCCTCTGTCATTGAGATGCTCACCTTTTTCCTGGGATTTTGGAGCATATCTTTCAGTAAAGTGTTTGAAATTATACCTTTCTGAATGTTATCACCTTGTTTTCTCGTGCACGGTAAAGGTTTGGGAGCTGTCTTATTGCCTTTGCCAACACCTCCACGATCTTTTGGAGCAAATGTATGTGAGGGATCAGAATCTTGCTACAATCTATAACTTCAACACCAACCATTATCCACGAGCACAACGTCATCGCGGAGCAGCAAATGTCGGATGCGTGACGGAATCCAGAACAGCAAGGGACAAGTTTTCCCTCCAGACCTACAACCTCCAGTTACGGGAGTTCCATAGAAGGAGTTTTGCCTCGTCATCCTTCGCTTCAAGCTTGACGGTCTTGGGCAACGGGGGCGGCGGAGGGACGGTCGCGGACACCAGCTGCGTGCACCGTCGACTATTATGAAGGAACGAGGGAGGCCGGGGCGCAGGACAACATGGTCGGTTTTCCTTCACCCTGTTCGCGGCGGGGAGATCTCCAGTAGTGAGTCGTGAAAGAAGAGGGAGGCGAGGCCGCTAAAGAGGGCTATTCGATGTGGTTAGACGAGGACGAGAGCAAGGCGAGGCATGGCGAGGGGAAGACCAGGGGAAAGGAAGGACGACAGGCTGAAGGGCGGAGGTGGAAAGGGACTGACAGAGTGGAAGAAAGTGGTGCAAAGTGGGGTCTTGGTGCATGGAGAGAGAGAACAAAGAGACATCAAAATGAGATTACTTGAAACACGAATCATAGAAAAAAAATCCGGTACCCACTATCTGATGGGATATATAATAAAAGTACACGTGACCAGAAAAGCCACTTACACGCACACGCACAGACACACACACACACACACACACACACACACACACACACACACACACACACACACTCACACACCTGTATAAACCATCACCTATACATTCCATATCGCACGGGACATCAGCCACTACATCGTCCGCGAGGCGAGGGACAAACACGACATGAGTACGTACATGTTGACGGGGAACAGGCAATCAGCTTCGTTCTCTGTCCACACGCTGTCTGTCTCCCCATACCTGCTGCCAGCCACACCTGTAGCTCCCTTAACCTGCAATTTTCCCTCATACAACTCCATCACGTATGTTCGATAGAGGGAGTGTGAGAGTAAGATACAAGGATAAGCAATGAGAGAAAAAGAATATTGTTTTGCCATGGTTCAATGTATGCAGGTGTGTATGGAGAAGGTTGCGTGTGTGGTATGTGGTGTGTGTGTGTGTGCGTGTGTGTGTGTGTGTGTGTTCAGTATCATATAATTTTCATACTATTTTAATTATAGTTAAAAAGAAACAGCTTTATTAACAAATGGACCATGTATGTACTGGGAAACACACATACACACACAAAAAAAAAAACACAGGTAGGGGCAGGTGCGCGCGCGCGCACACACACACACACACACACACACACACACACACACACACACACACACACACACACAGGTAGGGGCAGGTGCACACGTGAAGCACACGCACACACTTCCGGTGTGTAACTTCCGGCACGCGTCTAGAATCAGCGGCGGCTCCCACGGTGGCGCCCCGCCCTCGCACCCCCTCCCCCTCACCTCTCCCTCATCCCTTCCCTCATCTCCCTTACCTCAATTATCCTCCCACTAAATCCTTACCACCTCCACCTTCCCCTGAAACTCCACTCCTTATCTTATCCTTTTTTTCCTAACTCCATCTTTTTTATCTGATTCTACAACTTGATTTCCACACCCATACATCCACCCCACACCCCTATATCCACCCCCCCCCCTCCCCGCCTCTCCCCCGTCGCCCCCTCATCCTGCACGCTCACCCTCACACAGCACCCATAAACATTGTCACCCCAGCTCCATCACCTCGCCTCACCATCCTTATATCCCTTTTCCTCATCACTGTTCCCTTATCCCTTTCCGTAGCGACCATCCACTCCACTTGCACTCCACCAACCACGCACATACACAGACATGCCTTCACATACATACATACATACATACATACATCAGCATCCACATTCATATATACGTGGACAGACATATAGACTTAATGTTCTGTGTTTATATATTCTTAGCACAAACCTGTCCTTTCATTCTCTGTTATTCTTGTATTCATATTGGTTAGCTACTTCAATTATTCTGTTTTGGCCTTTTGACATCTCTCCTTCGCTCCTGTATTCCTTATTTGCCTCGTTCGTATCTCCCTTTTTCTCTTTATGTTCTCCTTCCTTCTATCCATCCTTCCTTTCTCTCTTACTTTCTTTCTTCATTCCTTTATTTTCTTTTTCTCTTTCCTTCTTTCTTTCTTTCTTATCCACTTCTCTTCCTCCTCCTCCTCCTCATCCTCATCCATCCGCTCGCATCCTACCTTGGGCGTCTTCCTCTGATTTCTCCCTCGCTCCTCTTCCGGTTCTCTCCCCCTCCTTCCCCTTAATCTACTTCCCCCCCATCCTCTCTGATTTTCCTTCCTCCAGTTACACGTTTGCTTCCCATACTTGGCAACTTCACTGCTTGAATTTCCTCTGGTACATACTTATTTTAGAGAGTTAGAGGGTTAAGTTTGTTTATGTAGAGACCTGTAAATGTGTATCGTTTATTCATCATCACTAATAGTTCTGTAGTATTGTTATTTTGTTATGAAAGGAATAGTAGTTGTGCTTAACCTATTATTTCAAAAGTACTACAACAACTTAGTGCTTTAACGTGATACTCTTTTCGTTTTTTGTATTGTTTCTTATTATTTTATCCTTCTTATTCTGTATTTCCAATGTTTTCGTTATCTAATGAAACCTACATCATCCACAGTTGCAGTCCCGTTTTTAGCTCCGCTCCTCCTCCTTGAACACCTGTCTTCTCCCTTCGTCTCCCAGCACCTGTCTCGACGCTAACTCCCCCGTAATCCCTTCCTCCCTCCCTCCCTCCCTGTCGTCCTCTCTCCATCTCCCCTTCCTCCCTCTCCTTCCTCACCTGTCTCACTGTTACTTCATCGCATCCCTTGCACCTGCTTCACTTTTTTACTTCCTCCTCATCTTCCTCCTCCTCCTCCTCCTTCTCCCCTTCCTCTCCCTCCCCCTACGTCTGCTCTTCCTCTACGTCCTCCTTCTTCTCCTCCTCATTTATCTTCCTCCTCCTCTGCCTCCTCTTCTCTCGCTCTCCTTTTCCTTCTTTTCTCCTTCATCCTTATCCTTGGTCTCCTCCTCCCTTTCCCTCTTCCCTTCTCAACCTCTTTTTTCTATGCACAACATCGTACCTCCTCCTTTTCCACCTCCTTTTCCTCCTCCTTTTCCACCTCCTTCTCTTTCTCCTCCTCTTCCTCCTCCTCTTCTTCCTCCTCTTCTTATTACTCCTTCTATATCTCTCTCTCTTCTTCCTCCTCCTCCTCCTTCTCCTCCTCCTCTTCCTCCTCCTCCTCCTCCTCCTCTTCATACTACTCCTCCTCTTCTTACTATACTACTCCTTTATCTGGCTTTCTTCTTCCTCCTCCTCCTCATCTTTCCATCCCCTTATCTTACTGCACTCTCCTCCTCCTCCTCCTCCTCCTCCTCCCGCCTCACTGCACCCGTCGTCGCCACGCCCGTCCCTCGGTCTGATCCGCATCCCGGTCGCCGCAAACCCGTGACGCGGAGGTGAAGTAAATAAAGTCCGTGAAATGTACCTGTATCGTTGTCTGCATAATTTGTGTTATCTGCTGAGTTGAGACAAGTGGGGATCTGCATATGTTGTCCCCTTCGCGTGATGGTGTTACTGGTGGTGGTGGTGGTGGTGGTGTGTGTGGGGAGGTGTGTGTTCTATTCGCCCCCCTCCACATTCACGTACACCCTTCCACTGCGTACTCCATAGGGACATACGTAAGGTTATTATGTGGAAGTGGTTTATGTGGTCGCAGGCGAGGTTAGCAAAGAAAGAAATGTATGCGTATAATGAGCTTTTTTTCCTCTTCTCTCGTGTAGCCTTCAGTTATTTACGTACAGCTTGTAGAAAGTGTGGATCAACGATTGTAGGAAGAGGGTGTGTATGTATGTGTGTGTGTGTGTGTGTGTGTGTGTGTGTGTGTGTGTGTGTGTGTGTGTGTGTGTGTGTGTGTGTGTGTGTGTGTGTGTGTGTTCACGCTCTTGTGTACTTCAATTAAATGTAGACAAGAGAGAGAGAGAGAGAATATTCCCCCTCGTGAGTGTGAACACCTGATAGGCAGCAGATGACACGTGGCCCGACACGGGCGCCGCGGCGTCGGGAGGTTATCGCGGGGCACTGACATCCGGGCGGGATCGCTGGCACCCGCTGGACATGCTATAGTAACGTGGCGTTGTACAAAAAAATGTAGAGGAAAAGTTAAGTAGGTGAAACGGAATTGAAAGTATATTCTCAGGTATAAAATGGAGCTCATTAAAATTAGCATCGGTGATTTGGGATCAGCCAAGGGGTGAAGATATTCTTATGATGAATAAGGCTCTGAAATTGACTTGGGCAGATTGTATCATTCCTAGAGTTGATAAATGGACAGCCAAAACAGCAAAGTGACGTAAGAGGAACTGTAGAAACAAGGTTTGACAGAGAACCAAGTGCTGGGCTCAGTTTGGAACCTTTGCCTGAGCAGAATGGAGTGCTCAGCATCAGATGGAGGGGTGAAAGGCGATGGGAAGGTGTTGTCCTGTCGTAGACGAGTACTAACTGATGTCGATGATTACGCCGCAGGCTCCCTTCACTTCCACACGCCTTCGCAGGAGGTTCTATGTCCTTGCACTCTTGCTCCAGCGGGCTAACCCAGGACAATAAAGGTGTAATATAGTGTAATCTAGTGAAGGCAATCACACGCTATCACTTGTGTTTGCAGAAGAACACTTCCTCAACGTCGCCTTGTCTCGCTGCACAGGCAGTCCTTGGCGGCACCGCAGACCTTTACGCCGCAGCCTCTGGCCAAGCACGCGTGCCTGCTTATGGGAACAGTCCGCCATCAGGGGAAGCTTTCACTCTAATTGTCATGAGCACGAAGATAGCCAACCGTATAGAGTTTTGAGCTGAAGCATATTATGAGGTTATATATTTGTTTTTTGTTTTGTTCAGGTATATCTACTTATCACCATGACCAAAAACATGTGCTATATTCATATAATTGTTTTGATATTCTTCGTGACATTTATCGTATCCAAGCGTGATAAATATGAAAAATAATCAGACAAGAAAAATCCTGCCAACAAGTGTTTATTATCTTAGCAACCGAGTCATAATTCTTTTATTTATTTTTTATTTATCGCTATTTATTTCGGGGTCATTGCATCCCTCACAGCACCCAAACGTTCCTCAGTATTATTTCAGACCATTTCGAAAACTTGAGCAGGAAGGGAAGTTGTAGGATAAGAGTACTGACGAGTTTAAAGGTAGAAAATAAGATGCACACGTGATTGTAATTACTGACGCTGAATATGGTTCACGATCTCAACACAAAATTTATATACCAAACCAAACCTTTTACCTACCGACATTCTTCTCCTACTTCACTTTATTTCTCAACTCACCCCACGTGGTTGGCAACGGACACGGGTTTTGTATATTGCTGATTTTAAGATTTCACTTCATTCTTGCAATCATGATAGATGTTACTCGTGTCCCAAAATGAATTCAGGCGTGACCGCTTCATGATTTCCTGTAACGTGGAGTAAAACGCATCCTAATCTTATATATAAGAGAAGTGGTGTATTTCCGTTAAGAGTTGTTAGAATATATTTATAATCATCTCATCATTTTGTGTGGTTTAGCGTTCGAAGGTAAAGAGACTCGCCGGGAAAGTAACCAGTTGGCTTGTTTGTTGATACTTCTCCTAATATACGTTTTTTTTTTTTGCTATGGCAGGAAGTTGAATTATGCAGGCAACTAACTCGGTTCAAAATAAGTCATAACTCACCTCCTTGAGAACACTCTGATTTGTGGTGATTGGTGGTGATGGGTGATGGCTGCGGTGAGGGGAGGGGGTAGCGTAGTGGTGGTGCTGGGTGGTGGTGAGTCTGATACGTTGCGGTGAAAGGAATGGGAGAATTGTGAGGGGTGAGGTTGAGGCACAGATGGGGTGATGGTTGGTGGTGATTCTGATGAGTGGTGATATATGGTGATAGCTGCAGTGAGGGATGGTAGTGAACTATGATGGGTGAGGATGTGTGGTGTGGGTGATAGGTGATAGCTGCAGTTAGTGAAAGTGGTAGTGAAATGTGATGGGTGGTGATGTATAATGGTGGTGATGAAAAGTGGTGGTGATAGATACAGTGATGGGAGGAGGTAATAAATCGTGATGGTTGAGGATGTATGGTGGTGGTGATGAAAAGCGGTGGTAATAGATGATACCTGCCGTGAATGAAAATGGTGGTGAATCGTGATAGAGAATATGGTGGTGGTGATGATAGTAACGAGCTGTGATGATAGACTGATAGTTCCTGTGGGTGACGATGATGGGATATGACTCGCACCTCAAAGAACACAAATATTCTTAAAATGTGTACACTAGTGAGGAAAATTCCCGGCACGTGTACTACCTGGATCAACAAAAAGCAGCCCCTCAGTCACTACACGCCGCCCCCTGTGCCGCGGCGCCAGGCAGGAGGGAGCAGGTGCGGCGTCAGGAAATGTCTAACAACGAGGCGATCAACACGCGCCGCCCTGTGAACCAGCCAACACCCACGCGCCGAGGATGACTGACTGACTGACTGCAAGGGGCGGCTGCATGGGGGAAGCGACCAAAGCAACAAGGAGATACGATTAATTAGGAAGGTACATTTGTGGGGAAGGGCAAATGCTAGTAAGGTGATGTATGGTTTTTAGGCTAAGTATGGTGTGTATGGAAGTACTGTTGCGTCTCCCAGCCTCAACTTCCCGCCGGGACACCAGGTGACACACGCAATGCACCGCCGTGATCCTTGGGCGTGGAGGTGTATGGTAGTATATGGTCGCCTCCTTTCAATTAGTATCAGAAAAAAGGAAATCACCTATCATACGCTAATCACTGTTCTACGGAGACGTATCAAAAGAAGTGAGTTGATGTGTCAATATAAACTGTTGTCACATGTAGTTAACTTCAATACCATATCGTTCTTTTCCTGATATAAGTACTGATTGGAGTGGTGCGTACAAACTGGCAAACGTACCCTAATCAAGCATTCATGGGACCGAGGGAAGCATCAGTCCTCGATAACATATTTTATTCATGGCCTGAATTTCTCGCCAGCCAGCGACGGGCAACGGGAAGTCTGGTGATGGGGTCCCTGCGCTTCATCACAGTGTGCGTGGCGTGTCTCCCTCCCAGCGTGTATTCAGTGTGGCTCATATAGCAACGCGCGGGATTGGTGTGGCTAGCAACGGCTGATCGGAACACCAGAAACGTTTATACACCTTATATCCCATTTTCTTGTAATTTATAAGGTCATGGATATACAGTTTTCCTCTTTTAACTTTTACAGTGTTTCGAAGGTGTCATATATATACCTTTTTTTTCATAATTATTTTCTATATACAGTTTTTCCTTTATACTTTTTCTTTTCCTTTTTACCTTTCCTTTTCACACAGACGGGGTAAGGACATGGGTATCTCTCTATTATTGTATCATCGCTATTCATTTCAAGTGATACATCCTTTCCCATAATAAATGTTCAGGCTGTACGAAAATTGAAAAAAAGAAATACATCATTATCCGTTTCGCAATGAATTTACTATCTACTTGTATTTTCACAGGTAGGGCTTCACGGTAACAGCAAATTGGGCGTATTAGTGCATATATAGGTTTCTTCTTGCAGAGTGTAGTATGTATTTGTACTTTTTGATACTTTTTCGAGATGTTTTGATGGCAGCACGTCACATACTGAGACTTAATTAGCGTGAACCC